>NW_025155771.1:0-292 GCF_004010195.1 Chiloscyllium plagiosum
TAGTTCTCCCTAAATATCTCATATAGTTCTCCCTCAATACCTCAGATAGGTCTCCCTCAATATCTCATATAGTTCTCCCTCAGTACATCAAATAGTGCACAGTCAATAGCTCAGAAGTGCTCGCAATATTTCATATAGTTCTCCCTCAAAACCTCAGATAGTGCTCCCTCAATACCTCAGAACGTGCTCCCACAATAGTTCAGATAGTTCTCTCACAGTACCTCATATAATGCTCCCTTAATTCCTCAGATAGTGCTCCCTCTTTACCTCAGAAAGTGCTCCCTCAGTACCT
>NW_025155771.1:325-1449 GCF_004010195.1 Chiloscyllium plagiosum
TCCCTCAGTACCTCAGACAGTGCTCCCTCAATACCTCAGAAAGTGCTCCCTCAATATCTCAGAGAGTGCTCCCTCAGTACCTCAGAAAGTGCTCCCTCAATACCTCAGATAGTTCTTTCTCAGTACGTCAGAAAGTTCTCCCTCACTATCTCAGAAAGTGCCCCCTCAGTACCTCGGATAGTGCTCCCTCAGTACCTCAGAAAGGGCTCCCTCAATATCTAAGAACGTGCTCCCTCAATACCTACGATAGTGCTCCGTCAATACCTCAGATAGTGCTTCCTCAGTATATCAGAAAGTGATCCCTCAGTACCTCAGACAATGCTCCCTCAATACCTCAGAAAGTGCTCCCTCAATATCTCAGAAAGTGTCCCTTCGTATCTCAGAAAGTGCTCGCTCAATACCTCAGATAGTTCCTCCTCAGTATGTCAGAAAGTTCTCCCTCAATATCTCAGAAAGTGCTCCCTCAGTACCTCAGATAGTGCTCCCTCAATCTCTCAGAAAGTGCTCCCTTAATACCTCCGATAGTGCTCCCTCAATACCTCAGATAGTGCTTCCTCATGTATGTCAGAAAGTGATCCCACAGTACCTCAGACAGTGCTCCCTCAATACCTCAGAAAGTGCTCCCTCAATATCTCAGAAAGTGCTCACACAGTACCTCGGATAGTTCTCCCTCAGTACCTCTGATAATGCTTCCTCAGTACGTCAGAAAATGCTCCCTCAGTACCTTAGAAATTGGTCCCTCAGTACCTCAGAAAGTGTTCCCTCAATACCTCAGAAAGTGCTCCCTCAATACCTCAGAAAGTGCTCCCTCAGTACCTCAGACAGTGCTCCCCCAGGACCTCAGACACTGCTCCCCCAATACCTCAGAAAGTGCTCTCTCAGTACCTCAGAATTTGTTCCCTCAATACCTCAGATAGTTCTCCCTCAATACTTCAGATAGTGCTCCCTCAATACCTCAGAAAGTGCTCCCTCAATATATCAGACAGGTCTCCCTCAATACCTCAGATAGTGCTCCCTCAGTACCTCATATAGTTCTCCCTCAGTACCTCAGATAGTGCTCCCTCAATACCTCAGAAAGTGCTCCCTCAATCTATCAGACAGGTCTCCCTCAATACCTCAGATAG
>NW_025155772.1:0-1449 GCF_004010195.1 Chiloscyllium plagiosum
CCTGAGGGGCATCTAAGTTCCCTCAGTCAAACATCTGAAACGATTGTGGTCGAGATTGTGTGGAGGTGAAAACTATCTGGCATGTAAAAGTCTCATCTCCTGGAGGAACATGTCAAGAGGTGCTAGGGATGCACAACTCTTTATCCTTGTGACCAAGTGTAGCCAAACACTTGTCTGCTGCATTCTCAATTTTTTGCATTACCAGATGAAGTGAGAGTGATTGCCCTTTTGCATTTGGGCGGTATTTGACCGAATGTGGCATCAAGGATCTCAAGCAAAACCAGCATCAATAGAAACAAGGAGGAAACTCTCTGCTCTTTGGTGTCATACCTAACAAAAAGGAAATGGCTTGTGTTCTTAGAGATCTACAATCTCAGTCACAAGACATCACTTCAAGTGGTCTTAACCTGAAGTCTATCATCATTCACTGCTTCATCAATGATATTCCCTTTCAGTTAATATCGCTGATGATTGCAAAACGTCTAGCTCCATTAGTGTAGAAAAGACAATGTCCACAGCACACGCACTGAAGTATGTATTCTCCCACAACAGATACTTTGCGACCACGTGAAATATCTACAAGATGCACCAAGCCTTAGGCAGCGGCTTCCAACCCGAGGACAACTACCATCTCGACAGGAAACGGAAAACAGAGACATGGAAATCTCACCACTAGCAAGTTCCTATCAAGCCACGCAATACCATGACTCGGAAAGTCATGTATTACATTTCTTCACTGTCATGAGTTCAACATTCTGGAAGTTCCTCTTTAGGAGCACTTCGGATTTATTGATAGCAAATGAACTACAGCCCTTCAAGAAGGCTACTCACCAGCATCTTCTCAGAATGAATGATGGGTGGATCAGAATGGTACCTTAGCCAGCAAAACCTACGTTTATCCACAATAATAAAGATGCATACTTTTTGTCAGGATACACGTTGGAAAAGGTCAATGTTAGTGAGAATACGGAGATACAGGCGACAAGATTAGATGGGACTGAGGTTGACAAAGAGAAGATTTTAGCAATCTTGGAAGATCTGAAAATAGTTAATACCGCTGGGCCGGATGGGATTTATCCTCAGATTCTCTAGGAACCTAGGGAGGACATTGTAGAGCCTTTGGTTATGATCTTTATGTCATCATTGTCGACAAGAGTATTGCCAGAAGACTGGAGGATAGCAAACGCTGTTCCCTTGTTTAAGAATGCGAGTCGGGACAACACTAGTAATTATAAGCTTGTGAGCCTTACTTCAGTTGTGGGCAAAGTGTTCGAAATTATTATAAGAGATAGGATTTATAATCATCTGGAAAGGAATCATTTGATTAGGGACAGTCAACACGGTTTTGTGAAGGGTAGGTCATGTCTCACTAATCTTACTGAGTTCTTCAAGAAGGTGAGAAAACAGGTGGATGACGGATGTGGTGTATATGGACTTCAGTAAGGTGTT
>NW_025155773.1:0-1449 GCF_004010195.1 Chiloscyllium plagiosum
TGGTCACTAACTCTGTTTCTTTACCTGTGTTGAGATCAGCGTAATGAAGAAGCTAAGGGTGGGTTGAAAATGACAATGATAGTCTTTCGTTGGTTGGTGTTTATTAGAGTTTGTATCGACAGTATGAATGTTTGAGCACTTATTCAAGGGCATGCAGGTAGCTGCCAGAGGAAGTGATGGGGGCTGGTACAATTGTGACATTTAAAAGGCATCAGGATGAGTATGTGAATAGGAAGGGTTGAGAGGGATATCAGCCAAGTGCTAGCTAATGGAATGAAATGAGATGAGAATATCTGGTTGGTATGGACGAGTTGGATAGGAGGGTCTGTTTCCACGCTGTGCATCTCTGCGACTCTGTGCCTCTGAATAGTCTATAACAGAGAGTTTCAGACAGGGTTTGATTTGTGTGTCTCTCTCAGAATCTGCAAACCCTATGTCTCCAAATTTCCACAAGACTCTATGAAATAGAAAAAGATGGTCAGTGCTGAGGGAGTGCTGCACTGTCGGAGGGTCAGTACTGAGAGAGTGCTGCACTGTCATAGGGTGAGTGCTGATGGAGTGCTTCACTGTCAGAGGGTCAGTACTGAGGGAGTGCCGCACTGTCAGAGGAACAGTGCTGAGGGAGTGCTGCACTGTCAGAGGGTCAGTGCTGAGGGAGTGCTGCACGGTCAGAGGGTCTGTACTGAGGGAGTGCTGCACTGTCAGATGGTCAGTAGTGAGGGAGTGCTGCACGGTCAGAGGATCTGTACTGAGGGAGTGCTGCACTGTCAGATGGTCAGTAGTGAGGGGGAGCTGCACGGTCAGAGTGTCAGGACTGAGGGAGTGCTGCACTGTTAGACGGTCAGTACTGCGGGAGTGCTGCACTGTCAGAGGGTCAGTACAGAGGGAGTGCTGCACGGTCAGAGGGTCAGTACTGAGGGAGTACTGCACTGTCAGAGGATCAGTACTGAGGGAGTGCTGCACGGTCAGAGGGTCAGTATTGAGGGAGTGCTGCACGGTCAGAGGATCAGTACTGAGGGAGTGCTGAATTCTTAGAGGGTCAGTACTGCGGGAGTGCTGCACTGTCAGAGGATCAGAACTGAGGGAATGCTGCACTGTCGGAGGATCAGTACTGAGGGAGCGGTGCATTCTCAGAGGGTTAGTACTGAGGGAGTGCTGCACTGTCAGAGGGTCAGTACTGAGGGAGTGCTGCACTGTCAGATGGTCAGTAGTGAGGGAGTGCTGCACGGTCAGGGGCTCTGTACTGAGGGAGTGCTGCACTGTCAGATGGTCAGAAGTGAGGGACTGCTGCACGATCAGAGGGTTTAGTACTGAGGGAGTGCTGCATTCTCAGAGGGTCAGTACTGAGCGAATGCTGCACTGTCAGAGGGTCAGTACTGCTGGAGTGTTGCACTGTCAGAGGGTCAGTACTGAGGGAGTGCTGCACGGTTAGAGGGTCAGTACTGCGGG
>NW_025155774.1:0-1449 GCF_004010195.1 Chiloscyllium plagiosum
GATACCCCGCTTTGTCTTTTCAAAAGGCATTATACCCCACTACATCGTTGGCTTCTTTTCCATTTTTCTGTTTCCAAGTAAACGCTGTCCATTCTTCATGACGTCTTTTCATTCCAGTCATCGCCATCCATGTCTTTTATCATCTCTTTATGTCCCAGTATAGTCCATGTTGAGAAAGGATGCTGGGGCCAAAACAACACATGAAAACCCGCTCTAATGCTGTATATTACCATTACCAATGTAGGGAAAATGGGAGCTCGTTCAGTCAAAAGTGAATCCGTTGGTTGTTGCACAATGGATCAATCACTGATTGGGTCGTGACTGTTTCTCCTCACTTTTCTCCCCTGTCTGAACATGTGCTAAAGCATCACAATAAGGGAACATGTAATGCCTACAGTTCAGAAATTGCCTATTCGATGCAACAAATGCACACTAATCCTCCTGGGATTAACCCTCACAGAACAATTCCTTACCCATTTTCTCTTCATTTGCTCCTGAATAAGGCACCTTACTGACAGTCGACCCAGTTGTAGGCAAATCATATCTCTGGCGCTGTGAGGCAGCAGTTATAACCAGTGAGCCACCTTGCGGCCCTGCACAATTATGCAAGGCACATGCGGACGCGTTTGAAATGTCAAAGACGCTCACTTTTGTTGTTGCCCTTATCAGGAACAATAAATCCAGATTCGCTGACGAAGAAATTAATCCAAACCACAGCGGTGAAAGCGCTGTATCGTAACCACTTGTCGACCCGGAAGGACGGCATGTGCAATTGCGTCTTCTCTTAACAGCATAGGTTTCTTTTCCTGCGATGAGAAAATCCTTCCAAAAAAGAGTGTTTGTGACACCGTCCTTTTACAGCACAGAATAATACATTATGTCAGTGCCAGTCATCAAACATCCAAATATTCTCGTTTCCAATTTCCACTCATTGGCCCACAGCCTGACGTCTGAAATGTTCATCCGAATGAGACTTTCCCTGCAAAGTTTTAATCTCAAACGAACCAGTGAATGACACTGAAGTCAGATACCGTCAAATTTGTTCATGAACTGCGGGACAACTGAACCCCATTTTGACCCATAGAGGGAACTAGACAGACACATCTTTTGAAAGTGACGAAGGTCTCAGGAGAGCCAAACTTCCAAAAAATGACGAATTGACCCGTTTGGACTATTCTTTCTTCATGACTCGCTTTAAAACCCAATTCTGTTTACATAAGCAGAGGTGTAAACAGGCGGGAGGCTGTCCCTCAAGGATTGTCCCAATCGGCAATAATTGATACCTGCTAAATGTTGACTTCTCCAACTCTGAGGCAGCCTGGCAAGCTGTGGTCTTCCAACTTCCTGCCTTTTTAAATGGATTCCAGAAGATTCATGTCTCTACATAAGGAACAGAAGCATTCAACCACATCCCTGTCTGCCTATAAAATGACTTCCAGCTATTCCTTC
>NW_025155775.1:0-1449 GCF_004010195.1 Chiloscyllium plagiosum
CAGGGACTGCTGCTTTCTATAATATACACAGGGTCTGTTGCTTTCTGTAATATACACAGGGATGGCTGCTGTCTATAATATACACAGGAATTGTTACTGTCTACAATGTACACAGGGATTGCTACTGTCTATAATATACACAGGGACTGCTGCTTTCTATAATATACACAGGGACTGTTGCTTTCTGTAATATACACAGGGATGGTTGCTGTCTATAATATACACAGGGATTGTTACTGTCTACAATGTACACAGGGATTGCTACTGTCTATAATATACACAGGAACTGTTGCTTTCTATAATATACACAGGGACTGTTGCTCTCTATAATATACACAGGGACTGCTGCTTTCTATAATATACACAGGGACTGTTGCTTTCTGTAATATACACAGGGATGGCTGCTGTCTATAATATACACAGGAATTGTTACTGTCTATAATGTACACAGGAACTGCTGCTGTCTACAATATACACAGGGACTGTTACTGTCTATAATATACACACGGACTGTTGCTATCTATAATATTCACAGGGATTGTTACTGTCTATAATATACACAGCGACTGCTGCTCTCTATAACATACACAGGGACTGCTACTGTCTATAATATACACAGGGACTGCTGCTCTCTATAATATACACAGGGATTGTTACCGTCTATAATATACACAGGGGCTGCGACTCTCAATAATATACACAGGGATTGCTACTGTCTGTAATATACACAGGGATTGTTACTGTCTACAATATACACAGGGACTGTTACTCTCTATAATATACACTGGGACTGCTGCTCTCTATAATATAAACAGGGATTGTTACTGTCTATTATATACACAGGGACTGTTACTGTCTATAATATACACAGGGATTGTTACTGTGTATAATATACACAGGGGCTGCTACTCTCTATAATGTACACTGGGATTATTAAGGTCTATAAAATACAGAGGGACTGCTACTGTGTATAATATACACAGGGATTGTTACTGTCTTGAATACACACATGGACTGCTGCTGTCTATAATATACACTGGGATTGTTACTGTCTATAATACACACAGGGACTGTTACTGTCTATAATATACACAGGGACTGCTACTGTCTATAACATACACAAGGACTGCTACTGTCTCTAATATACACAGGGACTGCTGCTCTCTATAATATACGCAGGGACTGCTACTGTCTAATAATACACACAGGGACTGCTGCTGTCTAGAATATACACTGGGATTGTTACGGTCTATAATATACACAGGGGGTGCTACTCAATAATATACACAGGGACTGCTGCTCTCTAAAATATACACAGGGACTGCTACTGTCTGTAATATACACAGGGACTGCTGCTCTCTATAATATACAGAGTAAGTGCTACTGTCTAAAATATACACAGGGATTGTTACTGTCTATTAGATTAGATTAGATTACATTACAGTATGG
>NW_025155776.1:0-503 GCF_004010195.1 Chiloscyllium plagiosum
AGGGATTGCGAGTGCGGGAGTGAGGGTGTACACGTGAGGGAGGGATTGCGAGTGCGGGAGAGAGAGTGTACACGTGAGAGAGGGATTGCGAGTGCGGGAATGAGGGTGTACTCGTGAGAGAGGGATTGCGAGTGCGGGAGTGAGGGTGTACACTTGAGAGAGGGATTGCGAGTGCGGGAGTGAGGGTGTACACATGAGAGAGGGATTGCGAGTGCGGGAGTGAGGGGGGGTGTGTGTGTGTATGAGTGAGAGTGTACACATGAGAGAGGGCTTGCGAGTGCGGGAGAGAGAGTGTACACTTGAGAGAGGGATTGCGAGTGCGGGAGTGAGGGTCTGCACGTGAGAGTGGGATTGCGACTGTGGGAGTGAGGGTCTGTGTATGAGTGAGAGTGTACACGTGAGAGAGGGATTGCGAGTGCGGGAGTGTGGGTGTGTGAGTGAGAGTGTACACGTGAGAGAGGGATCGTGAGTGCGGGAGTGAGGGTGTGTGTGTGTATGAGTGA
>NW_025155776.1:649-1449 GCF_004010195.1 Chiloscyllium plagiosum
GAGTGTATACGTGAGAGAGGGATTGCGAGTGAGGGAGCGAGGCGGTGTGTGTGTGTGTGTGTGTATGAGTGAGAGTGTATACGTGAGAGAGCGATTGCGAGTGCGGGAGTGAGGGTGTGTGTGTGTGTATGAGTGAGAGTGTACACGTGAGAGAGGGATTGCGAGTGCGGGAGTGAGGGTGTACACGTGAGTGAGAGTGTACATGTGAGAGAGGGATTGCGAGTGAGGGAGTGAGGGTGTACACGTTAGAGAGAGATTGCGAGTGCGGGAGTGAGAGTGTACACGTGAGAGAGGGATTGCGAGTGCGCGAGTGAGGGTGTGTGTGTGTATGAGTGAGAGTGTACACGTGAGATAGAGATTGCGAGTGCGGGAGTGAGGGGGGTGTGTGTGAGTGAGAGTGTACACGTGAGAGAGAGATTGCGAGTGCGGGAGTGAGGGTGTGTGTGTGAGTGAGAGTGTACACGTGAGAGAGGGATTGCGAGTGCGGGAGTGAGGGGGGGTGTGTGTGTATGAGTGAGAGTGTACACTTGAGAGAGGGATTGCGAGTGCGGGAGTGAGGGTGTGTGTGTGAGTGAGAGTGTACACGTGAGAGAGGGATTGCGAGTGCGGGAGTGAGGGGGGGTGTGTGTGTATGAGTGAGAGTGTACACTTGAGAGAGGGATTGCGAGTGCGGGAGTGAGGGTCTGCACGTGAGAGAGGGATTGCGAGTGCGGGGGTGAGGGTGTACACTTGAGAGAGGGATTGCGAGTGCGGGAGTGAGGGTGTGTGTGTGTGTGTATGAGTGAGAGTGTACACATGAG
>NW_025155777.1:0-1449 GCF_004010195.1 Chiloscyllium plagiosum
CAATGGGACAAAGCATTACAAGAAGCCCCTTACGAATAGAAGATGGAAACTATCCAGTGACACAATTGGAATCCATGGAGACTGTCATCAATCACAGTCACTGAACAAACAGATCAGTTAGCTCCTTTCAGTTTGGTACATTCAGATCACAATAACAACTGGACTGGATTGAATGCTGGCATTGCAGGATATTGGTCACATCTCCCATCACCAATTGCTTAGGTGAAGTTAGTTAGGAGGGCGAATGATGGATATTTTCTTATCGCAGGTTAGATGATTCTGGTGTGTTGTTCATTTGCAATGCTGTAACCACCTGAACCTCCCACCATCACCTCCAAAAACACAATCTCGATGTTGGGGTTAGCGTGCTCCCCTCCACTAGAACAGGCCCCAAGCAATAGATTGGCAGTGGGCAGGAAGTGTGGATTTGCCTGGACATTCTTCTAATTGCTCTCATAAGGCAAATTCGTATCTTCAACGCACAATGCACTTCACCTTAATACACTTTATTGGATTCAAAACAGTAAGACTTACATTTATTGAATTCAGTCCATCGTGAAATATGGCATGTTGGCACAAAGCTGGTCCCTTTACAAGGATATGTTTTTCGTGAGACTTTTTAAAGAGGTTCTAAATGACCAATATGTCTGAATTCTAAAAGGTTTATTGGCGTCCTTTTGTTTATACATAACAATAATGCCGTAGACAGACAACTTTTACGTCTTTAAAAAGAAGTTTGTTTCATAAAGAAGACGTGACCAGCTCTCTAGTTGGACAGGTCGGTTCAATCTGGGATTAGTTGAGTGAGCTAAAAATGTGCTGCTGGAAAAGAGCAGCAGGTCAGGCAGCATCCAAGGAACAGGAAAATCGATGTTTCGAGCATGAGCCCTTCTTCAGGAATCCTAAAGAAGGGTTCATGCCCGAAACATCGATTCTGCTGCTCCATGGATGCTGCCTGGACTGCTGCGCTTTTCCAGCAACACATTTTCAGCTCTGATCTCCAGCATCTGAAGTCATCACTTTCTCCTATTAGTTGAGTGAGGTTCACTGTTGAAATTGAATGCTCTCCCATCCTTCTGCCCTTCTAACTTCATATCCTGTAAGCCAGAAGCCTTTAGACAATGTTTCAGGAATCTAAGCAGGTATCCTGGTCAAGACTATTTTGAGTTTGAAAGGATCAAACAAAGTCATTTTGATAGATTGATAAGAGCTTTAAAAATCAAGAAAATCTACGATGCTCGGCGAGAGACATTTAGTTTGGAGGAGTCCAAAAATGCTTGCCTGATATAGTGCAAATTCATTTGGAAGAGCGGAGAGTTCAAACAGCAAGGTTAGCAGCTGAAGTAGTTGATGATTATGAATTGACACATACAACGCGGTTTGGCTTCCAGAATCAATTTCAGCCCATGAGGGACAGAAATTGGGCCAATGATAAATCCTCACGTGGAA
>NW_025155778.1:0-1011 GCF_004010195.1 Chiloscyllium plagiosum
GGTTCAATCCCTGTCACTGACTAAGATTCAATCACTGTCACTGTCTGAGGTTCAAATCCAGTCACTGACTGACGTTCAATTCCTGTCACTGACAGAGATTCAATCCCTGTCACTGACTGAGGTTCAATCCCTGTCACTGACGGAGATTCAATCCCTGTCACGGACTGTGGGTCAACCCCTGTCACGGACTGTGGTTAATTCCCAGTCACTTACTGAGGCTCAATCCCTGTCACTGACTGAGGGTCAATCCCTGTCACTGACGGAGGATCAATCCCTGTCACTGAGTGAGGGTCAATCCCTGTCACTGACAGAGATTCAATCCGTGTCACTGATTTAATGTTCAATCAATGTCACTGACGGAGGTTCAATCCCTGTCACTGACTGAGATTCAATCCCTGTCACTGAGTGAGGCTAAATCCCTGTCACTAACTGTGATTCAATCCCTGTCACTGACTGAGGGTCAATACCTGTCACTGACAGAGATTCAATCCCTGTCACTGACTTAATGTTCAATCACTGTCACTGACGGAGGTTCAATCCCTGTCACTGACTGAGATTCAATCCCTGTTACTGAGTGAGGCTCAATCCCTGTCACTAACTGAGGTTCAATCCCAGTCACAGTCTGAGGGTCAATCCCTGTCACTGAGTGAGATTCATTTGCTGTCACTGACTGATGTTCAATCCCTGTCACAGACTGAGATTCAATGCCTGTCACTGGCTGAGATTCAATCCCTGTCACTGACTGAGGCTCAATCCCTGTCACTAACTGAGATTCAATTCATGTCACTGTCTGAGGGTCAATGCCATTCACTGACTGTGATTGAATCCCTGTCACTAACTGAGGTTCAATCCCTGTCACAGACTGAGGGTCGATCCCGGTCACTGACTAAGGTTCAATCACAGTCACTGACTGTGGTTCAATGCCTGTCACAGACTGAGATTCAATCACTGTCACTGTCTGTGTTTCAAGCCCTGTCACTGACTTAATGTTCAATCCCTGTCACTGACGGA
>NW_025155778.1:1133-1449 GCF_004010195.1 Chiloscyllium plagiosum
ACTGAGGTTCAATCTCTGTCACTGGCTGAGATTCAATCCCTGTCACTGACTGAGGTTCAATCCCAGTCATTGATTGAGAATCAATCCCTGTCACTGACTGAGGTTCAATCTCTGTCACTGGCTGAAATTCAATCCCTGTCACTGACTGATGTTCAATCCCTGTCACAGACTGAGATTCAATGCCTGTCACTGACTGAGGTTCAATCCATGTCATTGATTGAGGTTCAATCCCTGTCACTGGCTGAGATTCACTTCATGTCACTGACTGAGTTTCAATCCCTGCCACTGACGGAGTTTCAATCCCTGTCACTGTCTG
>NW_025155779.1:0-1449 GCF_004010195.1 Chiloscyllium plagiosum
CAGATTTAGATAGAGGATCTGGGTAGACACAGGCTTGGAGGGCTGAAGGGCCTATTCCAGTGCTGTGATTTTCTTTGTTAATTGTAAATACTGGCGAAAAGCTTCTGTTGATACTTGAAAGGAAAATGAAATCACGATCAAATGTGGCACATCGAATGTGTGGATACGATAATTTATTGCAGAGAACGAAAGGAGACAAGGAGACGAAACAGTTACATTGCATCTGTCTTCAAAGAGAAAGACACGGGACCTTTATAACTAAAGACTAAAATAATTCATATACAGTTACGAGGTAGTATTTGGAAACAGAACTGGGTTGAGGATTGATAAGTCTGACAGACCAGATATAATTCAAACTGAAATTTCAGAGAAAACAGCAATACACATATTGATTGCATTAGAGACCACTGTATTTCTCTGTATTCACTTTGGAAGGTTATAAATGCATTCAAATGGTTTACGAAGGGGAAGAAGTGGGAGAGTGGAGGACTGCAGTCCAGTTAGTTGACATCCACAGGAGGGAATCTGTTGCAACCTATTAGATTACATTACAGTGTGGAAACACTGTAACCAAGATCTTATTGGACACTGAGAAAGTAATAGCAAATTTCGAGTGAAATGTTCTGCATTTATGAAAGGGAAGTTACAATTTACAATTTTTTTCTTGAAGATATCTCTTGTATTTGTAAATAATGGCGAATCAGTGAATATGGTACAGTCAGATATTCAGGAGGAGTTTTAATCAGCACACACAACAAGTTAGCAGAAAACATTAAAGCAAAGTGTATTGGGAGGAACATATGCAAACAGGGGAAGATAACCATTAGAGAAACTATTGGAGAACATAGGTGGTGGTAGAAGGCTTTTTGTGTGTACGATGTACACTGTTGTGCCACAGGTGTCAGTGCTGCGTCCCTTTAAACGCCTTCCTTTAAAGGGAATCCGAATACAGACGATGAAGAATCAGCTAGACTCAAAGTGTTAGCTTGCTCTCTCTTTACGGTGCTGTCTGACTCACTGTGATTTCTAGCATGTGTTGGGTTCAGTACAGATTCAGCTTCTGCAGTGATTTGCTCCTACTAGAAGTAAAGACATTCTGCACCAGTAACACAGAGAGTTGGTGATACCGTACCTGGACTGGACCTGTACAATGTTGATGTCTTGATCTAAGTAAAATATACTGATCACATATACTGAATGGGAATTCTCCAGATTAATCTCTCAGATGGCACAATGGTCTGCTGAGGAGACTTAGTCTGAGATCAAGGCGGGAATCTGTGTTTGAAACTGGAGAAAGCTGATTGATTGTTGTATGAGAACTTCACGTCTATTTACTTGGGAAAAGGCGGAGGTAGGTACAGAATTCAAGAAGATGGACTGGGAAGCTCTTGAACAGATTGATGTAAGATGTGAGCTGGGATTGATAGTTTTGGCTGGTATAAAACTGGA
>NW_025155780.1:0-1449 GCF_004010195.1 Chiloscyllium plagiosum
AGAACATAGAAGCTGAATGAAACTGTGACCGTCGCAGCCACTGACAGCACCGTCCTTCCCCTGGTGTGAAGCTGCAGGACGTGTTAAAGGAGGTGACACCGCTCTGTGACCAGCTTCTTGTTCTATCAGGGTCCCTTCACGCTCTGCTCCTGGGTTAAGTGGAGCTTGGGAAGCTGTCCCTGGAAAATACGGGGTGGACACAGCAGATCCCTTTCCTCACACACTCACTGCGTGGTTTCAGAGCTTCCCCTCTCTGCAGCCTCTGCTCCATTTGTTGTTCATGTTGCAGACCCAGATGTTGTAACTACAGTCCCCAGGCTCCATCCAAAGTTGGCTCACCAAATCCTCAGGTCTCCCTGAATGTCTGAGGCAGCTCACATCACAACTTCCAGCAAACCAACACCAGCCCCTCCACGAACTTTTCAATAACAGTAGTCTGTCAGAAACCCCTCATCGAAAAGTGTTGTGGACCAGACCAGATCCCCACAAAATATTTTAAGAAGGCCGCTTAGACCCAAACCTTTCCTTATTTTGAATATAGATGGGAAGTGTGCCTTACAGATATGTTGCGGCTGGTCAAACCACTCGACATTAAGCAAAATATAATCTATTTAAATGATTTAGATAAAATACTATCAAAGAAAAGAACATCTCAGGATGGCTTATATGTTTGAAAACTTACACAAACAATAGATCCCGTACCTTCTTGGCTTACACCGCTTGGCACAAAGACATAATCAAAAACAGATCAATACATGAAGTTTTCTGATCCAGGGGAAATCAACATCAACAGAGATCTCAGAGAGAAAGGCAGCTAGGGATCATGTATTGAAACTTCCAACCATTCTGGGACCCGAACAGCTTCTGAATGCTGCAGCTAAAAACAAAACGCGAAAACCTGGTCTGGGAGAGCTGGCCACTGCCCTTCCATTGTTATCACCGTTTTAATAAATCCTAAAGGCTTTCTCAGTTATTTACTTAAACTGTTTTCAGACAGCAGTTCTGCACCTCTGCCTTTAAAACTCTCCCAAAAAAAAACCCAAGAAAAAATAACCTTTTTACAGTGATAGTATTCTCACAACTCCACCTTTAATCAAATGATCCATCAATATTCACAAATAGATTCATTTTAGACCTCCTAATCTTCCTCTATTAGTAGACTGGAAAGAATATATATTACATTGACTCTGAACATACACTTGTTCACAACTCGATTCGATTTCAGTCATTTTACTCCTGCCACAGAATGCCTTTTGTCTTTCTTCATCCAAGTCTCCACAACGTGTCAAAACTTACTTTTTCTCGCCCTGTCACCTGTATAATTTCAAATTGAATGGCAGCAATAATAAGCTCAGTTGAAACAGGCTGGTATTTTTCTGACTAAACTTCTCCAAAAACTTTAAGGGGTCACGATGAGTGACAAAGGTTTGTCTCAGGTATGTTATTTGC
>NW_025155781.1:0-1449 GCF_004010195.1 Chiloscyllium plagiosum
TGTGGTCTCCCCTGGGTCAGTGTCAGAGACACAATGGGGTTAGTGTGGTCTCCTCGGGGTCAGTGAGAGAGACACAGTGGCGTCAGTCTATTGCCCACAGCGGTCAGTGACAGAAACAAAGTGGGTCTAATGTCCCCAAGGGTCAGTGACAGAGACACAGTGGGGTCGGTCTAATGTTCCAAGGGGTCAGTGAGAGAGTCACAGTGGGGTCATTTGGCTCTCCTACCCCCTTCCAATTGTGGACAGGGTTGATGATGCGTTTCCTCGTGAATTCAGACATGCTCCAAGCACTGTCATGCTGTCACATACCACGGAAGAGGCTTGTTTGGTCAAGTCCCATACAGACAAATACAAGTCATTGGACCATTGCTTCTGGGAGTGTTATTCTTCTGAAAGGATACTCCAGGGTGAGTGATTGGTCCAGATCCTCCCATATACCATTCTCCATGGTCTCCACGATGTAGATTAGGAACAGATGGGACGCCGTATTGTTTGTAGATTACATCCGACAGTTTGGAATTAAAGAATGGGTTTCCTCCAGGTGCTCTGGTTTCCTCACCCAATCCAAAGGTGCAGATTAGGTGAATTGACCATGCTAAATTGCCCATAGTGTTCAGGGATATGTTGGTTAGGTGCACTAGTCAGGGCTAAATATAGAATATATGAATGGGTCTGGGTGGGTTACTCATTGGAGAGTCGGTGCTGACTTGCTGGGCCAAAGGGCCTATTTCCACACTGTAGAGATTCTATGGAATTTTCTGATCTCCAAAAATGTCAGACTGTGAGGAAGGCAGGGAAGAGATTGCTGGGCTCCTTCCTGAGATATTTATATCATCAATCGCCGCGGTGGAGAGCCAGAGATTTGAGGGTGACTAATGTAGTGCCATTATTCAGGAAAGTTAGTCAGGGAAAGCTAGGGAACTATAGACCAGTGAGTCTGTCTTCAGTGGTGGGTAAGCTTTAACAGAAGTGAAATTATATGAACAAATATGCAACGAAGCAGAGATTGCTCATGTTTGGAGTTTGTGGACAAGCCTACATATGGATGGATATGGAGAAATTATGTATATACGGAGCTTGTAGAGAGGCCTATACGTGGATGGCTCTGCAGACATTGTTTATATACGGAGCTTGTGGAGAGGCCTACACGGGGATGGCTCTGGAGAGATTGTTTATATATCGAGCATGTGGAGAGGCCTACACATGGACAGCACTGGAGAGATTCTGTGTATGTGTGGACGACTCTGCAGATTGTTTATATGCGGAGCTTGCGGAGAAGCCTACACGGGGATGGCTCTGGAGAGATTGTTTATATATCGAGCATGTGGAGAGGCCTACACATGGACAGCACTGGAGAGATTCTGTGTATACAGAGTTTGTCAAGAGGCTTACACATGGACAGCTTTGGAATATTGTTTTTTTAAATCCAGACACTGAATGCTGGATTAA
>NW_025155782.1:0-155 GCF_004010195.1 Chiloscyllium plagiosum
TACGGGGTGGTTGGGTTGGTTGGACCAGGTGTCTCAGAGGTGTTCTCTGAAACGTTCCGCAACTAGACGGCCTGTCTCCCCAATATAGAGGAGGCCACATCGGGTGCAGCGGATGCAATAGATGATGGGTGTGGAGGTGCAGGTGAATTTGTGGC
>NW_025155782.1:1201-1449 GCF_004010195.1 Chiloscyllium plagiosum
GGAGGTGTCCTCGAGCTGGCGTTTAGCCTCAGCGGTGTAAAGGTCGGTGCGCCAAACTACTACCGCGCCTCCCTTGTCTGCTGGTTTGATAGTGAGGTTGGGGTTGGAACGGAGGGAGTGGAGGGCTGCACGTTCCAAGGGTGAGAGGTTGGAGTGGGTGAGGGTGTGGAGAAGTTGAGGCGGTTAATGTCGCGGCCGCAGTTGGCTATGAAGAAATCGAGGGCGGGTAAGAGGCCAGCACGGGTGTC
>NW_025155783.1:0-1449 GCF_004010195.1 Chiloscyllium plagiosum
TTCAAAATGTCTGATATTTGTCCCACAAAACGTTGGATCGTTTCGTTGGTTTTATCATTTTAAAAATGCCATATTCTAACTTGATTGGGACATAATTTAAACTCATTGGCCGAATTCTAATTTGTTTTTGTATCCATGTAACACAGCTCTTAGTTGTTTCGACCAAACGTTATGTTGTTACGTTGTTCTGGACTCGTTGTGCTAGCCAGACATTTCAGCACAATTAAAAGTACATTACACCCACAACTCCATAACACTGACATTGCCAAGAACAGTCTATTCCCTCAACATCGCTGTCTGTCAATCTCATGTGCCTGAGATTTGAACAATCTCTGGTATATGTTAAACAAAACTGCCCTATTCTCATAACCTCTGATTTAATACGCCCCTTATGTATGACTTACAATATTTATTGATTCCTCACAGTGTTACTTCAGCACACGTCCAGAAGAAATAAAAATGTGAACAACAATCACCTATGTGACTGCGATTTGACCCAATCTTGTTGCAGCCAACTGATTCAGTTGTAAATAAAATAGCCCTCATCTTTCCTGTACAGGTAATGAGAATGCATAGCATAGTGGTAAGTTTTCATGAGTTGATTTGGACCCAGCATCATTGCTGAGGCCGAAATGTACTGGTATCTAAAGACATGATGAAATACACGGGGGTTGGGGGGTGGAATATGGTTAGGAAGGATATGGTCAGAGTTCCATTGATACAAAATCGGTAGAGATGACGGAAATGAGGTTTACTGGGAGGTAAAGCCATTGGAAAATAAAAGAAGGGATTTAATGAGATAGTGGAATCGATGCAGAATGACTGAGTTGTATTCTAATGGAGGTTTTCCAGCTGATGTGAGGTTGGTAAGGTTAAATAGGAAGGAAATTCCCTCATTCAGATGAGTGTATAAATAAAGGTTACAGCTTCAAAACCAGTGAGTAACGAAAAAGAAGTTTACAGCAGGTACTTTTTATTCTAAGAGTTATTGAAATCGGAGATGATTTTTCAGGAAGGAAAAAAACATTTTCGCCGATGATTCCAGCATATTTGACAGGCCACGTGCAGACACAAAAGGAACGAATTAGAAATGGACAGCGATTCTGGGCAATCCTGGATGGGGAGCAAAAGTGACACACCCACGATTTTTTTAGCATCGTCAGAAAGAAATTGCAAAACACCAGCATAATGTGTTAAATGTAAGAACAGCTGGTGATGTTGAAAGGTGTAGCATCTGGTTCTCCGTGAACTACCGCAGATTGTTAATGTGCTGAGCTGCGTGTTTTAGCTTTGCATTAAATGGATGTCAGATAGCTCAGTCCGCTGACTAACTGGTTTATGGTATAGAGTGGGACTAACAACGTGGGATTAATTGCCGCACTGTCGCAGGTTGCCATAAGGATCATCATCTCCACTGCTCACGTGATCTGTAATACAATGGTGACTCTA
>NW_025155784.1:0-1449 GCF_004010195.1 Chiloscyllium plagiosum
TTAAGTTTGTTTGATTGAATTAAAACGTTAAGCATGACACATTGAATGAATGAGAGAAGCTCTACTCATTGAAGTAAGCTGTGCAGTTTGTTTCATTGAATGAGTGGCAAAAGCACGATTCATTGAAACGGTACTTGCAGTCTTTGTCATGGAACGAATGTTTGCAGTTGGATTGATTGATTGAATGATTGCAGATAAATTGACTTCAGACATGAGTGAAGTTTAAATCAACGATTTACTTTTGATTCGTTGAATCAATGATTGAAAAGGAATGAATGAACGAATGCAGTTTCTTCCATTGAATGAAAGCTTTGAGCATGACACATTGAATGAATGAGAGAAGCTCTACTCATTGATTTTACACGAGCAGTTTGGTTCATGGAGTGAATCTGTGCCGTTTGATTGAGACAATGCGGGAAGCGTATGTCAATGAATGAGTAGCTTGTCATTGAATTGACAAGTGTAGTCTCTTTGTTTGAATGAACTAGTGCAGTTTTATTCACTAAATAAGTGAGTTAAGTTTGCTTCATTGAAACAATGAATAAGGTTTAAACATTGAATTAATGATTGAAGTTTGATTCAATGAATCAATCAGTGCAGTTTGCTTCATTGAATTAAAGCGTTAAGCTTGACACATTGAATGAATGAGAGAAGCTGTACTCATTGAATTAAGACGTGCAGTTTGTTTCATTGAATGAGTGGGGGCAATATGATTCACCAGTTGTATGATTTAGGTTTGTTTGACTGAATTAAAACGTCAAGTTGACACATTGAATGAATGAGAGAAGCAGTATTCATTGTATTAACACGTGCAATTTGGTGCATGGATTGAATATCTGCAGTTTGATTGAGACAATTCGTTAACCGTGTGGCAAAAAATGAATGAGAGTAGCTCTACTCATTGAATTGACAAGTGCACTCTCTTTCCTTGAATGAGCGTGTGCAGTTTGATTCTCTAAATAAGTGAGTTAAGTTTGTTTCATTCAAACAATGAATAACGTTTGACATTTGGAACATTGAAGGAATGATTGAAGTGTGGTTCAATGAAATCAATGAGTGCAGTTTGCTTCATTGAATTAAAGCGTCAAGCTTGACACATTGAATGAATTAGCGAAGCTGTACTCATTGAATTAAGACGTGGAATTTGTTTCATTGAATGTATGCGTTTTGCTCGTGAGATTGAACGAATGGCATGAGCACTACTCTTTGAACTAAGTCGTGCAGTGTATTTCATTGAATGAGTGGGTGCAATATGATTCACCAGTTGTATGATTTAGGTTTATTTGACTGAATTAAAACGTCAAGCTTGACACATTGAATGAATGAGAGAAGCAATATTCATTGTATTAACACGTGCAGTTTGGTGCATGTATTGAATATCTGCAGTTTGATTGAGACAATTCGTTAAGCGTGCGACAATGAATGAATGAGAGTAGCTCTACTCATTGA
>NW_025155785.1:0-1449 GCF_004010195.1 Chiloscyllium plagiosum
GCCAATTTTTATTTCTCAGTTCCACCAATATCGTTTAACTGGGCGATCCTGCATGAATACTCCCTCTAGGTACTGTTGGGATGTTTCCCCCAATCAAAACCACCAGCTCTCCTCCTGTAGCATCTGTCCCCTGGAACATTGAGCTGCTGGTCCTGTTGCTCCCTCAGCTGTGTTTCTGTAATATCTATGGTATCCCAATGCCATTTTCCATCCATGCTCTGGGTTCATCTGCCTTATCTGTCTGGCACTTTGCATTGAAATAACTGCAGGTTAATCCACCAGTTTTCCCTAATTGTCTGCTATGTTCTTGCCGCTGTGTTTCTGTAATATCTATGGTATCCCAATCCCATGTTCTCATCCATGCTCTGGGTTCATCTGCCTTATCTGTCTGGCACATTGCATTGAAATAACTGCAGGCTAATCCACCAGTTTTCCCTAATTGTCTGTTATGTTCTTGCCTGTCTTGTCTACTTATATTGCTCTCTTGAACATTTGTACCAGCCTCAACTTTCTTTCTGGCTTTACGACTGTTTGGGGTCCCACACCCCTGCCAGATGAGCTTAAATCGTCTCGAGCAGATCGAGCAACTCTCACCACCAGGATATGGGTCCCCCTCCTGTTCCCAATTCAGGTGCCTTCCCCACCCTGTCTACCTGTGCTGACACCTTCAGACGTCCAGGGACTTGCCCACCAAGGTCCCTGTATTCCTCAGTACTCCAGGAGGACCTACTATTCATGATATATATTGTTCATTTATTAAACTTCCCGCAGTGCATTACCTCACAGTAATCTGCCATTACTCTGCTCAGTTTATCATCTGATCGATATCAGACTACAGCCTGAGACCATCCCCCTCACTGTGGGCAACACCCTCAGCTTTCATGTCATCTGCAAATCTACTAATGATTCCTTCTGCTTTCATATCCAAGTTATTAATGTACATAATAACCAGCAATGGTTCCAGCACAGATCCCTGTGGTACATCCGCTGGGCAAAGGCTTTCAATCACAAAAGTAACCCTCCACCAATTGTGAATCCAATTTTCAAACTTGCCTTGGATCCCATGGGCTCTTCCCTTTTGGACCAGACTTCCATATGGGATCTTGTCAAAGACCTTAATGAACTCCATGAAAACCACATCATCAGCTCTGCCCTCATCAATATCAGAGGACAGTCCTCTATGAAATCCATACAGACAATCCATAATGTATTCCTGTCCTTTCGAATGTTGATTCATCGAGTTCCTCAGAATTGTTTCCAATAACTTCCCTCCCCCTGCTGTCAGACTATATGCTCTGTAATTACCTGGCCTATCCCTGCTGCCCTTCTTGAACAAAGGAACCACATTAGCGATCCTTCAGTCATTCGGCACTTCACCTGTGTCCAGCAAAGTATTAAATATATCCACCAGGGCCACAGCAATCTCCTCCCTTACCTCCCATAGCAGCC
>NW_025155786.1:0-1449 GCF_004010195.1 Chiloscyllium plagiosum
TTCCTGTCTAAGGTCCCAAACAATCCTGCCACATTTGGCAGAGATTCACCTGCACCTCTCTCAGTCTGGTGTTTTTGCACTCATTGTTCCCAATTTTGTGTACCACAGTGTAGACTCAGGATCTGGTTTGTGAATCATTAGTGCTCTGTATGCTCCAATCAACACTAGCTTCTGGTTGCTAGCCATTTCAACTCCTCCCACTTTGTGACACATCCATCCTGGGCCTTCCTGCTGTCAAAATAAGGCCACATACAAACTAGAGGAACAATACCACATGCTGTGTCAGTGGCTTACAGTCCAGTGACCATACACAGTTCACCAGCTTCTAAATCACTCCATCCCCAACCTCATCGCATATCCAGCCTTCCCTCTCCTCCTGCCTCCTTGACTGGACCTAACCTTTTCCTCTTCCCATGCACCTATCCAGTCCACCTTTCCCAAACTGTGTCCACCTATCACCATCCCTCTACCTTCCTGCAGCCCCGCTACTTCCCTCTACTTACCTGTGCTCCCCAGCCCTGATGAAGGGTCCCAACCCAGAAATGTTGACTTTCCTGCTCCTCTGATGCCTGGCCTGCTGTGCTTTTCCAGCTCCACACTTTATTGACACTGACTGCAGTTCTCGCTCTCTCCAAATTGCTGAAAACTAGACCATAAAGCCTCTGCCAAGGATGCCAGCCTTTGAAGTCTTCCTCCTCCCTCCATGAAGATCTGTGGGTGTCTTCCACTGCAAACCCTGGTCATCTCCTCTACCCTGAAGATCTTCAACCACATCCTGAAACATTCCTGTTACGACAGCCATGTCTCCTTCATCAGCACCTGCTGATGCTGCCAGCTCATCCCACGGACTCCAGACAACATGTAGACCATCTCAATCCAGACCAAACATGATCATTGCTACCTCCAGCATGTTTACAGCCTCTAGAAACTGCTGGCCCTGCAGATCCTTAGCTCCACACTGACAGCCATGCACTGACATTCCCCTGTCACTACAGTCAGCCCTGCGCTGGCTCTGGGATGGGGTGGGGGAGGAGAGAAGAGGAGACTATCTCTCTCAGGCTTGCCAGCAAAAGACATTTGTTCTTCCTCAACAAAGGGTCTTTCTGTGACCTATTGGACATCAGAGGGCAAATCCACCAAAGACTGTCTCATATATTCTTACCACCTTCCCCCTCCTCCTCCCCCACCCTATCCCTGATCACCACCTGAATTTGTCTGATGCCATTAACCACATCTGCTCCAGCCAATCCTGCAGACACTACTGCCCAGGTGATTGTTTCCACATGTACCCATTCCCAACTCCAGGTTAACACTGAGTCCCAGCCACAAGAGTATGCACCATCTCAGCTCTTCCCACCCCCTGCCCTCTCCCGTTTGGTTCAGGAACACTCCACCACCTTTTTCATAAAGCAATTGAACCAATCCTTCAGAAATTAATCTCTTCCCATT
>NW_025155787.1:0-1449 GCF_004010195.1 Chiloscyllium plagiosum
GAGATCAATCATGACCCTATTAAATGATAGAATCGGCTCGATTGACTGAACTGTCCATACCTAAGCTCTACATGCACAGAGAACCATTGAAATCTAGAATACAGGAAACGTGCATCTGATCCGTCTCATTTGTGCCTTGAAAAGTAACTAATTCACTGTTATAAGGCAACTTTCCAACACTTGGCCCACGGTGCTGTATGCTTTTGCATCGCAAATGTATCTCTGAATGCTTCTGAAATGTAGTATGCATTTCTATCCTAAAAACGCTCACAAGCACTTAATTCAAGATTTCCACCACTCTTTGAGTGAAAAGGTTTTCCCGTGAGTCAGCATATTGCAGCTGTGATTTGGAAGACTACATTCAGAAACATTGTAAGTTGCAAAAAGTGCAGTAAAATTCATTCCAACCTCCTCCAAGGTGCTTCACGTGCCTGGGTATAATTTTACTGCTGTGGTCTGCATGGCCCCCAGTGCTGGATAGGTATCTAGTCCGGCGTTATAGCTCATTGCGCTGCTGTGTTCTTCATAGTTGCCAGTGTGTACAGACACCTCGATCAATGCACGGCTGTGGTTTGCAGGGCTCTTTCCCAGGTTTATACCTCAAGGTACAGCTGTGGTCTGGGTAGCTCCACGTGCTGGACAGATATCTATAGCAGGTTGAAAGATCAATGCATTGATATACATTTTTCCGCACTCGGAAGATTGTTGAGTTGAACTGAGCACAGATTCATCTACACAGTGCTCTGTACTGATCATATATCTCTTCTGAGTAAATGGTTCTCTGTAATAGAATAAAAATGTGATTTAACTAACCACTTCAGTTGATCTGGCAATATCCTGGATCTCTTATTGTTGTGACTGGACACCTCACCTCTCACTCCATTAATATTGCAGTGTGCCAATGCACAGTACATCATGTTGGTGATTACACATTGTCCTGGCAACAGCCATAGTCCTTTCATTCAGAAGCAGTCAACGATTCCCATTGTCTTCGGGTGTCCACGAAGAAAGGCCTCTTGGTTAATGACAGTCCCCGATACATGACTCACAAGTCCCTCCACCTCACCTCTCCCTACAACCAACCACCCACATCAAAATAGTGCAAATACATAATATAGGACATCACAGCCCTGTACAGGCTCTTCAGCTCACGATGTAGTGTCAATCTGTGAACCCAATCTCTCGTCCCTCGAACCTACACAATTCCATTTTCATCCATTTGTCAATCCAGTGACATTGAAATGTCTTTCAAGTGAGCTAGTCTACTACTGTTGCTGGCAGGTTGTTCCACATCCCTACTACTCTCTGAGTGAACAAACTACACCTGTTACCTGTCCTATATCTATCACCATTCAATTTAAAGCTATATCCTCTCGTGCAATTCATCACCATTCTAGGAAACGTCTCTCACTGTTCACCATATGTAACACTCTGTTTATATTAAACCCC
>NW_025155788.1:0-1449 GCF_004010195.1 Chiloscyllium plagiosum
CAGCCTAGCTTCAGGGTGAGAGGGGAAAGATACGAAAGGCAGAGGGTGATGCATGTATGCAATGAATTGCAAGAGGAAGTGGTGAAGACTAGTACAATTATTGCATTTAAAAGGCATCTGGATGGGTATACGAAGAGGAAGGGTTGAGGGGGTTTTGGGCCAAGTGTTGGCAAATAAGACGATATTATGGTAAGATATGTGGGTGGCGTGTACGAGTTGGACATCGAAGGCCCTGTTTCTGTGCTGTACATCTTTATGACTGTAAATGTTTTCCACTGTCCATTACCAGCCATACACATCACTGTTTCCCCTATTTACCTTGGTCAGTTCTCCTCTTAAATACATATCAATGGCTTTGGTTGTGATTGTAGGATGTGCTTTATGGTCACTTTAAAATTCTTCATCTCTTTGAATTCCACTATACTACAATTTCCCAGAGGATATCTCAGTGTGACATTACTCCTTCCCTCAGCTTCATCACCCAATGATCGATCTGAGACAGTCACATCCCAGGCCATTTACTCAATGTGTTGTTCAAAGATACACTGACAAAAACATTCGGAGAGGAGTTCGGAGAATATCATTTTTGACAAAGATTGAAGTCTC
Organism: Chiloscyllium plagiosum; assembly: GCF_004010195.1. Taxonomy (NCBI): domain Eukaryota; kingdom Metazoa; phylum Chordata; class Chondrichthyes; order Orectolobiformes; family Hemiscylliidae; genus Chiloscyllium; species Chiloscyllium plagiosum. Next base: position 607 of record NW_025155788.1, read on the forward strand.
CCAAAATTATCACATTGCCTTTGCATTACACAGGAATTCACTGGAATGTGCAAAAGGGCTGAGCAATGAAATATTGTTAGGCAGCCTAACCACCGTTCTCTTGCTTGTGTTTTTGACACTAGTTACTCATAATCTGCATTCAGACTGATTCAGCTGCATCATCTGAGGCCACATGCTTTCTCTGTTATGCCTTTGTTACCCATTACTCTCAGGGTTACCCATCCTGCACTCCCTGAGACCCCTCAAGGATGGGTACGATTGAATATTTATGTGCTGCCTTTTGCCTCTCCTCTAACCACATCTCCCTGGTGACTAAATCTTATTTATCTCGGTGTCACAAGTCTATTACCTTATTACAGATACATTGTTCATTCCAAAAAAACGAACATTGTAATTGACTTTTTCCCAGAATGTCCTGTCATAGCCTAATTCACTGATGTACAGTTTTAGTTAACCTCTGTCCCTTTCTGTTTCTTTCTGCTTGTCTTCAGCCACATTCCCATGCTGTTCCAATGTGTCCCCTTTTCTCTTTGGAATTGGGAAGCTCCTTTCACCTGAACCCTGTCGCTGCATCTTCTCTGTCAATTAAAACACTGTCCATAAACCCACCGACATAATTTGCCAGGACACTGATCCCAACTATGTTGTTTTCAATTCACTCAATGGGATGTTAGTGTTTCTGGCTGGCCAGCATTTCATGCCCCCACCCCGGGCTGCCATTGAGCCAAGTGCCTTGTGAGACTATTAGACAAGGCAGCTTAGAGTCAACCCTATTGCTCTGGGTCTGGAGTCATATGTAGTTCAGACCAACTGCCTATCGCAGATTTCGTTCTTGAAAGGATA
>NW_025155789.1:0-1449 GCF_004010195.1 Chiloscyllium plagiosum
AGCGGGAAAGACGGAGAAAGAGTGAGAGAGAAAGAGAGAGAGAACAGGTGAGAGACCGAAAACCAATGTTTGAGAAAGAGAGAGAGAGAGAAATGAACAGAGTGAAAGAAAGAGAGACAATCGGTGAGACAGTGAAAAAAAGAGAGAGAAACGAACAGGTGAGAGAGACACCGGTTTCTTACTTTCACTGTCACTGTCACTCCCTCTCTTTATCTGTCCTTCACTTTGTCATACAGTAACCTCAGCTTTATTAATACTGGTACAGAGATTTTTAAGCAAAGAGGTGATGTTGAACTTTTACAAGACACTGTTTAGACCTGGAGTATTGTGTACAGTGTGGGCACCACAGTATAGGGAAGATGTGAATGCATTGGAGAGAGTGCTGACGTGATTAACAAGAATGATTCCAGAAATGAGAAACTTCAGTGATGAGAATAGACTGAAGAAGTTGGAACTGTTCCATTTGGAGAAGAGACGGTTGAGAGGATATTTGATAGAGGTTTTCAAAATCGTGAGTGGAGCTGGTTAGAGAAGATGGGGAGAAGCTGGTCACACTCATAAAACAAAGAAGATAGAGAGGGGCATAGATTGAAAGTGATGTGCAAACCAAGCAAGGGTGATGTGAGAAACACAATTTCATATAGTGAGTAGTTAGGGTCTGAGGTGTACCGCCTGGAAATGTGGTGGAGACAGTTTCAATTGGGGCATTCAAGAGGGGCATTGGATGATTAACATAGAACATAGACCAATACAATACAGGCCCTTTGGCCCTTAATGTTGTGCTGACCTTAGATCCAACTCTAAGATCAAACTAACCTACATACCCTTCATTGTCCTACCTTCCACGTGCCTATCTAAGAGTCGCTTAAAATTCCCTAATGTATCTGACTCTACTACTACTGCTGGCAGCACAATTCACGCACCTACCACTCTGTGTGTGAAGAACCTACCTCTGACATCTCCCCGAACCTTCCTTCAATCACCTTAAAATTATGCCCCTCATGATAGCCATCTCCGCCCTGAGAAAAAGTCTCTGACTATTATTTGGATTAAAATGGTGGGGGAAAGGCAGGAGGTTGGGAGGAAGTAATAGAGATGGACTTGTTAATAGAATTGGTACAGACATGGGCTGAATATCCCTCCTCCTGCACCCTGACAATTTTGTGATTCTCAAAGGCAACTAAGGACTGGCAATAAATGCTGACCCTGGGAATATATCGGCAGACTGTGCAATTTTCCCATTGCATCTGTGAATAGTATGAGACCTGTTGAAGAGGGAAGTGATGTTCACAAAAAGCAAGTAAATGTGACATAGAAGTGTCTGAAGGAAATGAGGTGAGGGCGGAACCTGCTGAATCTGTAATATGGAGTTCACCTGATCCAATTAGCTTTTCAGGCCTAATGAAGTTGGTTTGTAGTAATCTCCTCTAGAGGTCCCCAGCGTCACAC
>NW_025155790.1:0-1449 GCF_004010195.1 Chiloscyllium plagiosum
AAACACAGCTGTTCAGTCCCATAGGTGTAGATACATATCTGAATGGACTGGGCCAACCCTTCATTAGCAAATGGAGGATTCAATATCTGATCCAAACGCCAAAATGTCAAAGCTTCAATGTCTGCTCCTCGTTCTCACAGTGGTTAGTAACCCGGTCTGTATCATGGGCGTTTCGGATTCAATTCACTGGGCAGGCAAATCGAATGAGTTCATTGAAATAATGAAAACATGACACTGGAATTAGATTTTCAAATTGAAAATCATTCCGGTTATTGGAATTTGTCATGTCCATCAAGATTTTACATCGGAAACAGACATGGTGAGTTTTCGTTTGAATCAGGGATTGCAGTCGGAAACAATCCCCTGAGAAGAAACTCCCAGCTCTGCAAATTCCAGTGACAAGCTTCATAAGTGTGTTCACACGGAAATGGGACTGAATTGACATTTCTGCAAATCCAATGAACTGGTAGCTTTCATCCAGGATCATTTGCTGGAACAAGATGATTTTGAATCGAGTGACACCAGCCATTTTCGAGTTATGTTTCGAAATCTGGCAGAATTCATGCATACTCTGATAGATATTGAGTATCTTGTAAACAGTGACGAGGACAAGACACAGTAACCCAGATTGTAACCTCTGCCTTTATTTTCTTTAGTTTTATTAACTTTTGCATGGTAACTGTGCATTATCCTGTCATTTACAAATACTAGTTTTGTTTCTTCCCTTCTCCCATTTGTATTGAAGTATTGAAGATGGAATTCAAGTCCCTTCCAGTAAAATTAACGTATGGACATAATTCATCAAGCATGCAAAACATAAGAGTGACCTGAGTGCTGAGTGAATCTCAATCTTGCATACATGACAGGAGAATTTGAACTACATAATACACACTAACAGAGAGTATGATTCAGAGACAGAATGAATCTCGCGATCGATACATGTCCAGCAACAGAATCCCACAGTTGTATACAATCATGAATCTGACAGTGAGAGATGGGGAGAAACTCTTGGTCAAACACAGAACCAGATGCGACTTAATGCAGAAGGAAGTCCATATTCACTGGCACTATCCGTGATCGACAGAAACACGCAGAAACCGCTGGAATTATCAAACACAGGGCACATTGCACAAATGCCAACAATTGACCATTTAATTAATCTCTGAACCACAACATTCCAATTGTAAAAACGGTCTGACATCGAAGGGAACGAATTATTAAACAATATTAAATATTGTGTTTTATCGAGTTCGTATCCATCCCTGCCATTCCCAAATTGGCCTGTACAATGTCATTAAGTAATATGCGCATGCACTTCTCCAATATGCAATCTTCATTGTTCAGGACTGTGAATACTTTTGTTGGCCGAAATTCACATTTCTGACAGAGTTGGACAAGTTTACATTTCTTTCAGTGTTACAGACAGTGGGCATTTTGAAAGTTATTTAT
>NW_025155791.1:0-1449 GCF_004010195.1 Chiloscyllium plagiosum
GTCTCCCTAATCCATGTCCTTAATCCCTATCTCCCTAATCCTTGCCTGTATCCCTGTCTCCCTAATCCATGCCTGTATCTCTGTCTCCCTAATCCATGTGCTTAATCCATGTCTCCTTAATCCGTATTTGTAATCCCTGTCTCCCTAATCTGTGCCTGTATCCTTGTCTCCCTAATCCGTTCCTGTATCCCTGTCTCCTTAATCCATGTTTGTAATCCCTGTCTCCCTAATCCATGCCTGTATTTGTGTCTAACTAATCTGTGTCTGTAATCCCAGTCTCACTAATCCGTGCCTGTATCCCTGCCTCATTAATCTGTGTCTGTATCCCTGTCTCACTAAACCGTGCCTGTGTCTGTGTCTCACTAATCCATGGCGGCAATCCTAGTCACAATAATCCATGCTTGTATCCCTGTCTCACTAATGAGTGCCTGTAATCCTACTCTCACAGATCAGTGTCTGTAATCCCTGTCTCACTAATTCATGCCTGTATCCCTGTCTCACGAATCTGTGTTTGTTATCCCTGTCTCACTAATCTGTGCGCATATCCCTGTCTCACTAATCTGTGCCTGTGTCCGGGTTTTATTAATCCGTGCCTGTAATCCCAGACTCACTAATCAGTGTCTCTAATCCCTGTCTCACTAATCCATGCCTGTATCCCTATCTAAATAATGTGTGCCTGTATCCCTGTCTCACTTATCAGTGTCTGTATCCGTGTCTCACTAATCCGTGCCTGTATCCCTGTCTCATCAATTCATGCTTGTATCCCTGTATCACTAATCTGTGCCTCTATCCCTGTATCCCTAATCCATGCCTGTAATCCCAGACTGACTGATCAGTGTTTGTATCCCTGTCTCACTAATCAATGTCTCTCATCCCTGTCTCACTAATCCATGCCTGTATCCCTGTCTCACTAATCCCCGTCTCACTAATCCGTGTCTGTATCCCTGTCTCACTAATCCGTGCCTGTAATCCCTGTCTCACTAATCTGTCTGTAATCACAGTCTCACTAATCGATTCCTGTAATCCCTGTCTCACTAATCCATGTCTGTATCCCTCTCTCTCAAATCCGTGTCTGTAATCCCTGTCTCACTAATCCATGCCTATAATCCCTGTCTCACTAATCCCCGTCTCACTAATCCATGTCTGTAAACCCTGTCTCACTAATCCGTGCCTGTATCCCCGTCTCACTAATCCGTGTCTGTAATCCCCGTCACACTAATCCGTGTCTGTATCCCTGTCTCACTAATCTGTGTCTGTATCCCTGTCTCACTAATCCGTGCCTGTAATCCCCCATCCGTGCCTGTATCCCTGTCTCACTAATCCATGCCTGTATCCCCGTCTCACTAATCAGTGCCTGTATCCCTGTCTCATTAATCCGTGCCTGTACCCCTGTCTCATTAATCCGTGCTTGTATCCCTGTCTCATTAATCCGTGCTTGTATCCCTGTCT
>NW_025155792.1:0-1449 GCF_004010195.1 Chiloscyllium plagiosum
CTTACCTGAATGAAGTTCCATGTGTGTGTGTGTGTTATTGCTGCCCATGTCCAAACTCAGTGACTAAGTACAAAGCGAAAGAGTAAAGAGCTGTTTGGTCAAGCAAGGGATCATCACAAAGTGGTTAGGAACAGGAACATCGTCTACATGTCTTTGTTCCTCTCTTGTTCATAGTCACAGAGTGACCATATCTCCTTCTGAGATTAGATTGGAGGGTCCACACCGACCCTCCAAAGAGGAACCCATCCAGACCCATTTCCCTCTGAGTAATGCACCTAAAACTCTGAGCAATTTAGCATGGCCAATTCACCTGACCTGCACTTCTTTGGACTGTGGGAGGAAACCGGAGCACCCGGAGAAAACCCACACAGACACAGTGAGAATGTGCAAACTCCACACAGACAGTTGCCTAAGTCTGAAATCGAACGTGGGACCCTGGTGCTGCGAGGCAGCAGTGCTAACCACTAAGCCACCGTGCCGCCCCATAGTCTCTCCATTCTCTCAATTGAGAATTGTAAATATGTTGAGAAGCAATTCCTTCTTTGGGTCCATGTTACACCAGCCTTGGAAATGCAGCCTCTTTGTTTTGCTTGTATGTAAAACCCTCGGTCGTTTTTGAGCAACAAGCTCAATGAGTTGAAGCTAATGAGTGACCGTGTAGCAGTTTCCCAAGCTTGCATTTGTGTGAAATTACTGTCAGTGCCCCAGCTGTGATTCTAATTACACCCAACTCCTCCGCACTGTCCTCCCCAGCCCCTCATCAGATTGACTATGGTCCCACTCACTTGACCAACGTGATCACACAGCCCTGGGAAAGACCTGCTTCACCCTTGACTATTGTTTCGACAGAATCTCACCAGCCTTCGGACTTGCTGCTATGCAGCTAATAGACTGACCATGACCAACATCCTGGGCTTCAGTGACACTCATTTACTGATGGAGAACATCCCAGAAAGGTCATGCACCCATGCCCAATGCCCTTGACTGGCTGTGCCAGGGCCCCCTGACTGATGGGTGCCTTCATGACCTTCATTGATGAATGTTCCCCTAACTTGTAGATACATGGATGCACATGCTGTGTGTTGGCGAAGTACACTGTTGGACATAACACACTTATGTTCAGCAATCTGTGCACCCACTGGGTTGAGGATTGCAGTAGGAAGTCAAGCTGCCTTACTGTTTGATTAAGATCATTGGCACATCAAGGCAGTGATGCTGCGGGAGCAAGCGCCAAGAGTAAGTGATCAATGTTAAGGGGTAGCCTGGTCCAGTCTGCAAGCTGTGCCCCCAATCATTGCCAGAACACCTTACAATGCAGGTCTGGGATTCTGAAGTGCACTGTTAGTGCAGAGGAGGAGTGCCAGGATGATCATGATGGATTGGCAGATGACAGATGCCAATGTCTGTGGATGAGTCGTGTTTGTATAACCAGGGCCTGAGGTTCATGTT
>NW_025155793.1:0-1449 GCF_004010195.1 Chiloscyllium plagiosum
CTGTTTGCTCTCTATAAGGTGCACATCAGGATTGTGTTGGAACAGTATCCACTTGCCTGCATCAGTACAGCTCCCAGCAATGTTAATGAACATGAACATCCTCCAGGACAAAGCACTGTGCCTGAGTGGTGTCCCATCCACCACCCTCAGCATTCCCTCTCCCCACCCCCGAGGTACAGTGACATCACTGTGTAAGAGGCAAAGTCAGTATTGTCCTACCAGACCATAGGGCTGCTCTCGCATTAGGGAGAGATGACTGGTGGTGGTTTAACCTGAAGGTTACCCCAGCCCAGGCAAGGGAAGAGGTTGAGAAGGAGAGCTCATCTATTGTATATCGATATTATCTACCCAATGTATCAGCAACAACTATATCAGACCAATGAATAATGTAAAAGAATATCCAAAACATGCTGCTACAATCCCCCATTCCTTGAACCATCCTGGTAAATACCCTGTGCCCCCTCTCAGGGACCCTGCCATCCTTTCCAATGTATGGGCGATCTCTGGTTTGCACAGACCCAGCTGCTCTGTGTTCCTGTGGGTGATGCCATCGTCGAGCACCAGTTGCACTAAACCTCACTGTCTGGAAGGGTGCGAGACAAGGAATTCCCAATAGCATTTAAGGCATATTTAGGTGCAAACGTGTGATACGTAGACAGATGGTACGAATGACTGTGTATTGTAAAATAGATCAGGATAGTTTGGTGATAGTTTTCTTTACTGGCACAGACTCAATGGCCTACAGAGCCTTTTTCTGTGCTGTTAACCTCAACACACTTAATATAGGAATATGACCGGCCACCTTTGAAACCAGGTCAGAAAAAAATGATAGTAGAATAGATGACACATGATTAGTCAATGTGTTTGGGAGGAAAGTGAGATGGAGAGGTTTAGGAGGAAATTCTGCAGCTGGATGCAGGAATCTGAAAGGGCCGTCATCAAGTGAGAAATAAAAATGGGGTATCCTCAAGGCCGAAATCAAAGAAAGCTGAAACTTTATTGCTGGAACAGCACAGCAGGTCAGGCAGCATCTAGGGAACAGAAGATTCGACGTTTCGGGCACATTCCTGAAGAAGGGCATGTGCCCGAAACGTCGAATCTTCTGTTCCCTAGATGCTGCCTGACCTGCTGTGCTGTTCCAGCAATAAAGTTTCAGCTTTGATCTCCAGCGTCTGCAGACCTCACTTTCTCCTCGAAATCAAAGAAAGGCACATATAACACAACTTTGAGAGACTGGAGGGGATTAGAGTTAGGGAGGGGTCCGAGGCTGGAGAGGAATGATTAGAGATAAGGAAGATGTTCACCGAGCTGGGAATTTGTGTTGCAGAATTTTCGTCCCCTGTCTGCTGCAGCTGGAACTGACAACCGGAATCGGCAGATACAAACCACTATAAATGCCGGAGGAAAGATCACAGAAAGCTCCCAAGCACTGACGATGTCACCTAGACA
>NW_025155794.1:0-1450 GCF_004010195.1 Chiloscyllium plagiosum
TCCCCACCATTGGGAACATCCTTCCTCCATCTAGCTTGTCTCGTCCTGTTCCAATTTTACAGCTTTCTCCAAGAGTCCCTTCCTTCATTCTTCTAAACGCCAGTGAAGACAATCCTCATCAACTCAACCTCTCCTTATCCGTCAGTCCTGCCATCACCAAAATCAAATGGCATTAAAATTAATCAGCCCAATGTGGAACACAGACTTTGTAGGTCAGGGTTAGAAGACAATCATTGCTGGTTCTAAAATTCAGGCTTCTGTTGCAGTAATCTCAATGGAATCATTGGGTACAATCTTACAACAGCAGAAAGATGGGAGGTGTAGATGGAGGGTGCAGACAGCGGTGTAGACAGTGGGTGTCGATGGTGGGTGTTCACAGAGGGACTAGACAGTGGCTGTGGATACTGGGTGCAGATAGTGGGTACCGACGGTGGTGTAGACAGAAGGTGCAGACGGTGGGTGCAGACGGTGGTGTAATTGGTAGTGTAAACACAAAGAAGACTTTGCGTAGTGACCAGACGAGTGGCTGTGTGGAATCACACAGAGAGCAGCCAGTGAGCCTGACACAGTCAGGGACACCCCCTGGTGCTGAAGGTCATGCTGCTGCTGACAAAGGTCACATTTTAACTGAAACTGCACTCCCTCCCTACACACTCCCCTCTTGTCCCCATTTACCTCACTACAACACAATGAGATGCCAGTCAGCACCCTGCTCCCTCGCTCAGTCTCCATTGACCTTACCTCCATTAGCCTTGACCCTCCTCCCAAGCAGTTACTTGGGCCTTCACTGAAGCTTGAGCCATTTCCTCTGACCCTTGATCATGTGTTTGCCATCTTAGAACTGCCTCACCTAGTCACCATTAACCTGCACTGCCCTCTCAACATGGAGCACAGATTGATACAGAGCAGAAAAGGTCCTTTGTCCCATTGAGTCTGGACCAACATAACTACCACTAAAGGCACTCTCATCCCAAATTCCTGCACTTATCCCAGATCCTTGCATGTTATGATATTTAAAGGTTGTAAGGTTTCCACCCTGCACTACCTTCCCTGACAGAGGGTTGCAAGTTTATAGTTTATATCACGTCAGGCTCACGGAGCTTAACAAAAGCTCAAACTCTTTGGGCATTTTTTAAAATTTGTGGCATGGTGGCTCAGTGGTTAGCACGGTGTCTGTGTGGATTTCCTCCGTGTGCTCCAGTTTCCTCCCACAATCCAAAGATGTGCAGGTTAGGTGAATTGGCCATGTTACAATTGTCACAGTGTTCAGGAATGTGTCAGTCAGGGGAAATGTCGAGTGATAGGGCAGGGGAATGGGTCTCGGGGAGTTTATCTTCAGTGGGTCGGTGTGGACTTGTTGGACCAAATTGGTGATGTCTGTAATGAACTTTCAAACCACTCATTTTGTCTAGTGTCGTTGAGTTCTTGCACTCCTTGTTCGATAAATGTT
>NW_025155795.1:0-1450 GCF_004010195.1 Chiloscyllium plagiosum
CAGGAAGTAGTGAGCATTTTTGTAGAATTCCAGTACTCATTAGTTTGCATGTGTCGTTGATATCCTTAAGGAAGTTTGCTGCTTAATGTATATTTGCTACTATTTATATTTCTACTGCGTGATGGATGCCCGTATATTTATCTCAATTTATTAATTTGCAACCTAATGTATTCATCACACTTCATGTTGATCATATATATGAAACCAGCAAAAAATTCTAATTATTATCATTTAATTTGTAGAGTATTTTGCGACATTCCACTGTGTCCATTACCGACTCATATCATTTTTGCGCTGCAACCAGGGTTAGAATTATTAAAAAGTTAATTTTAATTTAAAAAGATTTAAACATTTGGAATAATCCAAGCAGCCAGAACTCGGATATGCATGCGGATAACAATATATTGAAGGTGCGGGAATAGACAACGAGACACAGCAATATTGAATATTGATGTTCAAACAGTTGATGATACAGAAAACCTTCATAACCTGCCTAACAAAAATCTGTGTACAGTCATTATGTGGAATTCTTGCTTTGCAGGTTGTTGAGATTGTAGCTGACATTGTTTAACCCTATATTCCATCTCTGCGCAGTGAGACAAATTCCGTGTGTAATCTTACACAGATTAATCTCAGAAAGGGGTGAAAATGGAATGGAACCCTTAGGTAAACTTAGAGACCAGACAGACAAGTCTCTTTCCATCAGTGAACGAAAAAAGAAACCCGTTCGAGGAAATTGTAATGCATTCGCAGAAAATTGCCATGACAGTTGTAAGCATCCCTTATTTCACACGAACATCAGTACAGAAAAAACGAAACATGAAAAAGCATCATCAAGTCAAGACTTTCAATTCTTATTTCAATGATTTTGGATCGGTATTTAAGACTCTGATAGAAAGCTGCCATAGAAAATATTTTTTTCCAAAAGAAAACGATTTTATTTGTTCTGAAAAAATGCATAAAACTTTTTTTGACTTCTTTCAATTTAAACTCCGATTTTGAAATGACAATGTTTTTTTTATCCGTGTGCCATTTCTTTCATTTTCAACGTGTTATCAAAAGAAAAATCCAAACGGCGTTTTCGTGACGACAATGGAACTTTGAAGTGCCACTTTGATAGGATTAAAAAAAGATGCTCTGACTGTTTTTCTAAAATTGAAAAAGTGAAAATGTGACATGGCATCATCGAGTGACTTGGGCTGTGCCGCTTCTGAGATTAGTTGAATTGACTCTTCCTTCTGCCAACTTTAATTTTTTTCACATAATTTCAATGTGGTGAGATTTATGGGCATGGGGATTATTAACCCACTGGGTTTCTTCAAAGGGTTTTGGATTTTAAGTTGTTTATGAATTGGTTCCAAGAATGCACCAGGGGAGGTAGAAGTCTTGTAGTAGAAAAGTCTTGGAAATCAGAAGCATCCTAAACTGACCACAATCACTCGAATTCCCC
>NW_025155796.1:0-1450 GCF_004010195.1 Chiloscyllium plagiosum
GATGAATGTAGGGGAATGGGTCTGGGTGGGTTGTACTTCGGAACGTTGGTGTGGAATTGTTGGGCCGAAGGGCCTGTTTCCACACTGTAAGGAATCTAATCTAATCTTTGTGTGTTGTCCATTGCACATCTCACCTTGCTTCAGGGCCCCGAGGGAATCCACGCATTTTTAACTTGGCAAACTTTACTCTGATCAGTTGTGCATCCTCATATTAAGGACAAAAGGGTTTAGAGTAGCAAGAGACTATTCAGACCATCGAGACTGTTCCACCATTCAATGAGCTCATGTCTGATCTGTTAATAATGCCTTTCATTGTAACCATTCATACCTTTACTGATGAAAAGTCTGTCCATCTCAGCATGGTGACAGATAGAGCTAGAAGAAAGGGAAGAAATGGGAGTGGGTTCACAATCACACCATTGTTCTACCATTCTCAGATTCCGATTATTTAATCTGAACCATTGACATTGTTTCTCCCCCAGTACACTACCCTTCTCCCTCCTGTTGCATAAGTGCTGTCCCCTCCAAACTTCACCTCAACTGAAAACATTTTAGCTTGCTTTCTCTCCATGGATGCTGCTTGACCTGCTGTGATTTCCAACAGTACAGATTGCAGCATCTGGAATAATTTGCTCCTAAATTCTTTCTCTTCTCTGTCTTAAATGTGTGACCCCATTCCTATATTCAGCGTGCTGGTACTGCACTGTCCTAGAAAGGAACCAAGCTTTCTGCATCCCTCCCCAGCAAGTTAAATCTGCAAACAAAATAAAACCTGTGTGCTTCAATAAGGAGCTAATTTCGTTGTAGTTCTGTGCAGGCCATAGAAATGGATTTCAGTGCTTCCTCCAGTTTGCTTTAATCTCTGATGTGAATCTCTCACTGATTCTGCAGAGTTGCTCACTTTGCTGTTTTGAACGTGAGGAATTCGTGTTCATTTTAAGAGTTTGTTCAGGAAGACCTAAACTTCATTCTCTGACTGAGAATCAAACTCAGGAAACAGTAGTGAGACTGCTGAATCCCAACTACGAGAGCAGCAAGGAAGGCACACACATATTTGTAACTTTTCTTCTTGACACTATAATACTATAAAAACATAAGATAAATGAGCAAAAATTAGGCCATTATGCCCATCGAATGTGCTCCGCTATTGAATCATGACTGATGGTTTTTTCAAGTCGACAGTGTGGCACTGGAAAAACACAGCAGGTTAGGAGCAGGAGAGTCGACATTTTAGGCAAAAGCCCTTCATCAAGAATGAGGCTGTCAGCCAAGGGTATGAAGAGACAAATGGGAGGAGTTAGGGGCTTGGTGGAAGGTAGCTTAGTTAACTTCCTTTGGAAAGTTCATACAGATAACCTGACCCACATTACACAGAACATCAATAATCTTCACCATTACTACATCTAAGAACATGGGCCGCACAGTGGCTCAGTGGTTGGCACTGCTGCCT
>NW_025155797.1:0-1450 GCF_004010195.1 Chiloscyllium plagiosum
AGGCTGTCTCTGGGAATTTTACCACAAGGGGGTGTGTTCTTCTGGCCTGGGGGAGACAAAAGGGAGGGGGGAAGATGTGGACGGGGAGCTGCTGCACAGACTAAGCCCACAGGTGTCTCTGCCTCCCTCTCTCACTCCAGCTTCAGGGACTGAGGGAGGGGTGGATGGAGAATGGGGGTGTGAAGGGGGTCAGACAGACAGACAGAGAGAAGTGAAAGAGAGCACTGACTATCCCAGTGAAAGGTTCATTGGTTTAAATGGATTTGAGGCCTGGGGTTAAAGGACCCGTGGCCTTGGGATTGTGACACAAACTGGTTCCACCCCCAGGGTCTGGGAGGAAGGACTCCTGGAGGAGGGAATGAATACCTTAACTCTCCAAAGCCCCATTCTAATGTCAGAGTCATGTGCATAGGCCAGGGGGCTAAAATGTGAGAAATGAGAGACAGAAAGATCTTTGAGATGGAGACAGTGAGGCAGGGGGGCGGGGGGACACAGAGGAAGAGATTTCTGAGATGGAGGGAGAGAGGGGAGGAACAGAGATATCCCAGAGATGGAGAGAGTAAGAGGGGGAACAGAGAGAGGGGGGAACAGAGAGAGGGAGGAAAGAGAAGAGAGAGAGAGATCTCAGATGAAGAGAGCACAAGACGGGGATCAGAGAGCGCAGGGCACAGAGAAGGAAGAGGGAAATGTTTGGAATTTGTACAACAGGAGGATTGCAACCTCTTGTCCAGGAGACAGCAGCAAACCCTTAACCAGCATGAGGGACACACACCATCTGTCTGTGGTTCCCCGGCTGCTCATGGGATCTTGCTGTGTGTGTTTCAAGCGAGCATCTGGTTAAAAGCTCAATGGTGATCTTTATAATTGGATTGTGAAGATGCCGGTGTTGGACTGGGACAACACCAGGTTATAGTGTAACAGGATTCTCCAAAAGCTAGTGTTGTGTGATGTTTAATGTTATATATCGATTTATATAGACACAGAGGGAGGGGAGGAGGGGCGTGTGTGTTTTGGGGGGCATTTAATGGAGGGTCCTGTTGGATTGGGGGGATAGCTGGGATCTTACTGTGCTATCTCCCTGTGAAAGATTTTCCTGCTCAGCCTTCCCACAAATGCCTCCCAAAGGGATCTTCCTGGCCAGCTGAGGATTTGAAAAGTGTGTGTTTGGGAGCAGGAAACCTTCAGACAAGAGCTTCCTCCGGCGGGGGGGAAGGCAGTCCTGAGGCCTGTGTGACAGGCTGCAGCCTGTGGGACCCAGGTGAGTTTTGTCAGTGTATGACCCTGAGGTTTAATCACCTCTCCCTGGGGAGGGGGGACGGCTATTACTGGGACCTCTGGTTAACCGGGTCCTGTCGGATTGGGGCCTTGTCATTTTTGAACAGGTTTGAAGCCTGGGGCTAAGGTAACTGGGGCCTTTGGATTTGACACAAATAAGTCAACCCTTGACCAG
>NW_025155798.1:0-1450 GCF_004010195.1 Chiloscyllium plagiosum
ATGCAAAACAATAGAGCATTTTACAGAACAATGTTGCAATCGGACCATGATCATTGCACTCCACTCAGTTCATTTCATTCATAATCTTACCACTTATGTGTCCTAACATATCACAGGATGTTGCAATTTATTTTGTAAGGAATGATGTGCATCAATTTTCAGTTTAATAATCAATACAATCCCAAATCTAAATATTTTTGGTAACTTTTCCAACTATTTATTATAACGTCAGTGGAATAAAGAAATGGTGAATTATCAAATTAAGTAAACAAATTCAGAGGTATGAAATGTTCTGGCCTCTGTTACTGGATTTTTTTAGGATGTAGCAAAACGACATTCCCATCCTAATATCAAGCTCAGCAATATTCCAGAATCATGTTTACTGCTTTGAGACATAGAGTCATACAGCTTCGCAGCACATAAACAGACCCTCCAGTCCAATACCTGCATGCAGACCAGATAACCTCAATTGATCTAGTCTCATTTGACCCATATCCCTCTAAGGCCTTCTTATTCATGAACCAATCCAGATGCCTTTTAAATGTTGTAAATAACTGTCAGCTGTAAACTAGAATTTCTTCCTATTTTTACTCAGTCATTGACAGCATAACTTCAGCCGCCCAGTTCCCATCTTCTGAAATTCTTTTCTTGAATTATGTTGTCTGTCCACTTCTCCCAATTCTTCCAAACTCCACCATTTAACTAAGTTTTGTTGACCACTTCCAATTAATCATTTTCAGTTCATGAATGCATTTTTCAACATGCAGTTGTGAAGCTTCTTTGGATATTTTTCTGTATTATGGATGTTGCTTTATTTGTGAGTTACTCGCAAGGTGAAAATGTATAGAAGTATAGACCAATCCAGGAAAAGGCATTGGCACAAATTAACACAAGGAATGTGGTTGTGATTCTTGAAGGCTAACCAGCTAAGTCCCGGTGTAATGCAAGCTGTGTGATTTATATGTTAATATTTTAATAGAACTTATTTTTGACTTTGAGCTTTGAACCAAAGACATGTGGCTTTTGGTCTCCGTAAATGAAATGATTTAATGAGTAGCTGTCAATATTGGAAGCATATTATTTTTAAGTGAGTGTGTGAGAGAGGAACTTCTTGGAATAGTAATGGGAAACTGTTTGCATTGGGAGAGTTTTGCAAATGGGCAGAGTAAGCGTTGAGAGGCATTAGCTTGCTTTTAATTAGATGGATCAGGAGATATTTTGGTTTGTTTGTTGAGGGAAAAACTAAAAGTTTGGATTTTTTGTTTCAATTTGTAGCAGACCTGGTTGAAGTGAGATAGAACTTGTTTGAAATCCAAACTCAAAAGAAAAAATATTAATATATCGAAATGACACACCTTACCTCATAACTTACATCAGAATTATCAGTTTATCAACACAATGTCCATATGTCTTACATTTAACAATTAATGTTCAAGCAATTAAAGCTAAA
>NW_025155799.1:0-1450 GCF_004010195.1 Chiloscyllium plagiosum
AGCCCTGTTATAAAACAACAGATTGAAACCCTCTATGTCCTGTGTAAGTAGCATTACTTTCCTCACAAAACGTCAGTGGGATTTTTTTCAAAATGGAGACAATGAAATCCTCATCCCAATTTCCTCTTAGTCCGAACCAATTTGAATTGGTCTCCTCACACAGGGACTGCCCTGCAGCAGCTCCTTTGTCACTGAGACCAAAGGGATACAGATCCTGGGGTCAGGACATGTGAGGACACTGTCCATTATTACCCCGGTGCATTGTGCCACAGAGTGCAATCACGTGAGTGTGTGTTTCCCCTTCAAATATTTTTCCAACTCTCCTGTGAAAGACACTAGTGCATCTGCTTCCACTATTCATGCTAGAAAACAATCAACAGCTTTCTTTAAAAAAACAATCACATCACATTTGTTCCTTTTCTAATCACCTTAAATCTGTGTCTCATAATTATCAAACCTTTTGCCACTAAAAAAAACTCCTCTTTATTTGTCTACAATTGGTTCATTATCTTGAACATGACTATCAGAACATTCTCTTGACCCTCACTGCCTGATTGGCAGAATCCCAACTTTTCCATTCTTTCTGCATAAGAGAAGCCGCTCATCCCTTGTCCAATTTTAATGACTCTCTTTTACATTATCCACCAGGCTATCACTCCTTTCCTAAAGTGTAACCATGGAGGTGAGTGCTCTTGACTACATCTCACAACATGCGACCCATCATTGTTGGTGATTGCTAGTAGATGAAGATGACTCTTTTCACCTCCCAGGGAGGTGGTGGTGACCTGGGGAAGGGGTGGGTGGGGAATTGGTGTGGCAGCGCACTGCTTTTGATGTTGTGGCCTGGCTTCCATTTTCTGCCAATACAAGGCTGGAGATGCTCGATACCTTTTGGATGCTCCTCCTCCACTTTTGATGGTCTTTGACCATTGACTTCCACTTTGTCCTGGAGCAGGTGAAGGATGGTGACAAACTTCATTGGACAACCAAAGCAGAAAAGGACCCTGCATATGCTCAAAGACAGTGTCAAAGGCCTTTGTAGGTTCGAAGGCAGCCAATTCCAGGGGAGGTTTTTGTCTCTGCATTTCGCCTGCAGCTGTCGCACGATGAAAATCATGTCCATTGTGCCTCTCCATGGCTGAAAACCACACTGTGACACTGGCAGGAGCTCCTCAGCCACAGGGAGGAAATATTTATGGAGGACCTTGGCATCAATAGCAGGGAGATTCTCCTGTAGTTACCACATTTGGACTTGTTCCTTTTTTGAAAGTGGTCAGAACTACGGCATCTCAGAGCTGTCCTGGGATGCTCTCCTCATTCCAGATAAGGCAGACAAAGGTGTGGAAATTCAACAGTAGATCTTTGCCTCTGCACTTCAATACCTTAGTGGGTGTACTGTCTCCTCTAACTGTCTGAGTGTTCTTAAGATGGCGGACAGTCTTCTCTATTT
>NW_025155800.1:0-1450 GCF_004010195.1 Chiloscyllium plagiosum
CCAGTTGAGTTTCTGGTCAATGATAATTCCCAGAATGTTCGGAATGGGGGATTCATTGATGGTAAATTCATTGAATGTCAAGAGGCTATATTTGGTGCGAATGCTACTTGCCAGTTGTCAATCCAAGTCTTGATATTGCCTCGATCTTGTTGCATTTGGACATGGACTGCTTCAGTGTCTGAGAAGTCTCGAATAGTGTGGAACATTGTTCAATCATCAGTGAGCATCCCCACTTCTGACCTTACGATGGATGGAAGGTCACTGATGGCGCAAAGCTGTTGTTTGGGCCGAGGACCCTAACCTGAGGAACTCCTCCAGAGATGTCCTGGAGGTGAGTTGACTGACCTCCAACAAACATGACCACCTTCTGATGTGGCAGGTATGACTTTAAACACTGGAGAGTTTGCCTCATGATAACCATTGTTTCCAGTTTTGCCTGGCTTCACTGAAGGGCCATTGGTTGAATGCAGCCTGGATGCCAAGAGGCGTCACTTTCATCTCACCTGTGGTCGTCAGCTCTTTCGTCCATGTTTGGACCAGGGCTGTAATGATGGGAGAAGCTGAGTGGCCCTGGCTGAACCCAATCTGGGGGTCACTGAGCAGAGTATTGCTGAGCAGATGCTACTTGATAGCGCTGTTGAAAACAACTTCCATCATTTTACTAATGATCGAGAGGAGACTGATGTCTAATTTCCTTCCATTCTAATTAATTGTTTTTTCCCATTGTCAGCTTCACAGTCTCGAACGAAAATAATTGAAAACATAATGGCAATTTACTCCTGTAATACATCACAGTTTGATTGTTGTCATAGAGTCCTACAGCATGGAGGCAAGCACTTTGGCCCAAACTGGACCATGCCGTTCACAATGGCCGCCCACGCTAACCCCATTTTGCTACTGTGTTTTCCTATCCCATCTTGTTTTGACAATGCAGCATCAACTGTCCTCTGTCTGAAATGGTAAATTAGATACGTAAAATAAATTTCTGAGCGAAATAGATATAATGTGAAGTGGAACCGTAATTTCCAATAGTCAGGTAGAGAAACTGGGGAGATGTGTGTGCGTGAGAGAGAGAGAGAGTCAGTGAGAGAGAGGGAGTATGAGACAGAGACAGGGAGTGAGGGAGAGAGTTAAACAAACAGTGAAAGGCAGAGAAAGGGGTAGTGTGAGATGGGCCATCGTATGAACCATAGCATGAATTTATTGAGTAGCAGGAGATGGTGCAATATCTGTGATGGTCAGAGTGTATTTCGAAATGTAAGATGTTTTTATTGTGTATGAGTTTGAAGCAATATAGAATTTCACCGTCTGAATATTTTAAGAAACAATTCAAACATGATTCAAATGAGCCACAAAACAGACCGGGCGGACTTTATGGCACTGACATTTGTTATTTGATACTACATTTCAATGGATTTCCAAAAACGCATGACCCTAACGTAACAGATGC
>NW_025155801.1:0-1450 GCF_004010195.1 Chiloscyllium plagiosum
CACGTGCACACACAGACTCTCTCATGCAAACACGTAGACTCTACCGTGTGCACACATGAAGACACTCTATCGCGTGTGCACACACGAAGACTCTCGCGCGCGAGCACACAGACTCACTCACGTGCACACACGCAGTCTCTCTTGCGTGCGCACATGAAGACTCACTATCGCACGTGCACACATGCAGACATGCAGACTGTCTCACACGCGTGCGCACACGCAGACTGTCTCTCACTCACGTGCACACACGCAGACTCTCTCCATGCACACACGCAGACTCTCTCGCGTGCACACACGCAGACTCTCTCGCGTGCACACACGCAGACTGTCTCTCACTCGCGTGCACACACGCAGACTCTCTCGCGTGCACACACGCAGACTCTCTCTCGCATACACACACGCAGACTCCCTCTCGCATGCACACACGCACTGTCTCACTCTCGCGTGCGCACACGCACTGTCTCACTCTCGCGTGCACACACGCACTGTCTCACTCTCACACGTGCACACACGCAAACTCTCTCTTGCGTGCACACACGCAGACTGTCTCACTCTCTCGCGTGCACACCCGCAGACTGTCTCATTCTCTTGTGCGCAGAAGCAGACTGTCTCTCTCACTCTCGTGC
This sequence comes from Chiloscyllium plagiosum, assembly GCF_004010195.1. Lineage (NCBI taxonomy): Eukaryota > Metazoa > Chordata > Chondrichthyes > Orectolobiformes > Hemiscylliidae > Chiloscyllium > Chiloscyllium plagiosum. The sequence continues at coordinate 627 of NW_025155801.1, forward strand.
GCACACGCAGACTGTCTCTCTCACTCACGTGCACACACGCTGACTCACTCTCTCGCGCACACACACGTACACTCTCTCTCGCATGCACACACACACTGTCTCCCTCACTCACGTGCACACACACAGACTGTCTCACTCACGTGCACACACGCACACTGTCTCACTCTCTCGCGTGCACACAATCAGACTCTCTCGGGTGCACATGCAGCCTCTCTCTCGCGTGCACACACACAGACTCTCTCTCGCATGCACACACACAGACTCTCTCTCGCATGCACACACGCAGACTCTCTCCCGTGCGCACACGCACTATCTCACTCTCGCGTGCGCACACGCACTGTCTCACTCTCACGCGTGCACACACGCAGACTGTCTCACTCTCTCGCGTGCACACCCGCAGACTGTCTCATTCTCTCGTGCACACATGCAGATGGTCTCTCTCACTCGCGTGCGCACACGCAGACTGTCTCACACGCGTGCGCACACGCAGACTGTCTCTCACTCACGTGCACACACGCAGACTCTCTCGCGTGCACACACGCAGACTCTCTCGCGTGCACACACGCAGACTGTCTCTCTCACTCACGTGCACACACGCTGACTCACTCTCGCGCGCACACACGTACACTCTCTCTCGCGTGCACACACACACTGTCTCCCTCACTCGCGTGCACACACACAGACTGTCTCACTCGCGTGCACACACGCACACTGTCTCACTCTCTCGCGTGCACACAATCAAACTCTCTCGGGTGCACATGCAGACTCTCTCTCGCGTGCACACACACAGACTCTCGCATGCACACACGCAGACTCTCTCGCGT
>NW_025155802.1:0-1450 GCF_004010195.1 Chiloscyllium plagiosum
AATCCGTCCCATTTGTTGGTGTTTAAACTGCTTTCCCACCATCCAGTTTTAATTGTCCAGTTTTAATGTGAATATCTGTCCTCACCCAAGAGCATCAGCTTCCAACACTAAGAAGATTAGAAACAATGTTCAAAAAGCATTGCTTGCATTTTCTTTGACTTCCCAGTGTCCTGCCCTGTGCTCCATGATGGATAGTGGTGTTTTAGCAGTTTTGAGTCACACATTTGTAACTTGCTCTGTGCGTAACCATTGAAAGCCTGTGTTGAACACTCTCTGCTGCTCATGTACCCAGTAACATGTTAGTGATTTAGACCAGGCTTCTCACTTGCTTTTGACTGACATTTGACTGAACTCTAGTTTTCGTACGTTCGTGGAAATGCTGGAGATGGTTTCCCGGAGGCTGTGTTTTAAGATGCTGTGGAAAGTCAGGAAGACCAGATGATTTGGTGACCCAACTCTGTTTGAAACATGGTGACTGTAGTTGCAGCATCTGGATCTGCAACATGACCAACAAATAGAGCAGAGGCTGTAGAGAGGGGAATCTCTGTAAAATGGGATGAGGGAATCACAATCAGATCAGCCATGGTTTTGAAAAACGTTGGAGCAGGATTGAATTGCTCGCTAATGCAACTTGTTCAGATATTCCTGTTAGTAAGAAGCCAATTTCCCTTTTCGACCAGTGTCCCAAACTGGTGGGTAGTGAGTCGCCTCCTCCTGTTCCTGTTGAACAGAAATCTGGGGCCTCACTAGCCTCCAGATTTCCCTGTTTCCCAGTCTCGAACAATTGAGTGACTGCCTCCTGTTACTGTGTTGCAGTAGCGAACAGTTGAGTGTCTACCTCCTGTCCCTGTGTCCCAGTCTCGAACAGTTGAAAGACTGTCTCCTGTCTCTGTGTCCCAGTCTCGAACAGTTGAAAGACTGCCTTCTGTTCTTGTGTCGCAGTCTCGAACAGTTAAAAGACTGTCTCCTGTCTTGGTGTCCCAGTCTCGAGCAGTTGAGTGTCTACCTCCTGTCCCTGTTTCCCAGTCTTGAGCAGTTGAGTGACTACCTCCTGTATCTCCCTGTTCCTGAGCAGCAGTTTCAATGCTCTGAATGATGTCACAAGGCTAAGAAAGGACTTGATAACAAGGAATTTTAAACTAGGAGCAGCATTACACAAAGATATCTAGAAACGTCTCCACCAAACATTCTTTACAGCTGTCACTTTATTCCTGTCTCCTTTTATAAACAGGGTGAAACGTATACAACAGTGCAGGGTTCCGACAATACTCCCACATACAGAGAAGACAGATTATAAAGATTGAAAGATTTATGGTCTATCCCTCAGCAACCCTCATCCATTCCATCAAAACCAAGTAAATGTTCCCTTTTATTGTGTTCTGTAAAATGATGTAAGTAACTGGTTAACTGAATCTCTTTGTTTGGTGACTGTGACTAATGTCAGTCTCCA
>NW_025155803.1:0-1450 GCF_004010195.1 Chiloscyllium plagiosum
TATTTTTCGCCATTCCCATCTTCCTGAATATCACGTGCATGTACATACAGGTATTCCCCGCTTTTCAAAAGTTCACTTTTCGCCACTTCCCATTCTGAATGAACTACATTAGCACCTTGTTTCGCTAACCAAAAGAAATCCGCACAGGATTTTCACTTTTACGAAGAAAGGCGAATTTTTTCCCCATATAAATTAGTGCTACTGCACTTTACATCATAGGAGCTTCCGAACGGTTTCGTAGGAACACTCTACTTACAGATAGCGAGGAAACCTGTATATATCTAAGATCATGTTTAATGCGATTTGATTCCCCCTGTCTGTCTTCCCTGAGTGTGGTCATCTTCTTATATTTGTTAATGGGATATGGGTATCTCTGACTGGGCCAGCATTAGTTCATTTTCACAGTTGCCTTTGAGAAGACCTTGAGCCATTGCAGGCCACGTGATTTATCTGATTCGATTTGATTTATTTTAGTCAAATATACAATGGAAAGGTTTGTTTTACGAGGAGTGCAGGCACATGATAGTAAACAGGAAAACAGAGATCGTGGGGTACTTAGCCAGGAAGAAGCTGTTACTGAACCAGCTGACATGTGTTTTCAAGCTTCTGTATCTTTTAGCATGATGGCAGAAGTTGTGGGAGATCTTTACAGGCATGAGATGGGTCTTTGGTAATGTTAGAACTAAGAAACTTCCAGTACAGGAACAGGTCATTCGGCAGTCAAAGCCTGCGCCGATCCAGATCATCCATCTAAATCAGTCGCCTATTTTCTAAGGGTCTGTATCCCTTTGCTCCCTGCCCTTTCATGTGTCTTTCTGGAAAAATCTTAAATGGAGCACCACTGGTCACAGTTCTCCATTTTGAGAAACTGCCTTCCTCTACTTCGCTCTGTACCCTGTTGCCCAGCCGGCTCTTTATCAATTTAGCTAGCACACCCTGGACACCATGAAACTTCACTTTCTCCATAACCCGACCATGGGAAAACTTATCAAGCGTCTTCCTGAAGTCCATGTACATGACATCTACAGCCCCTCCCTCATCAATCAACTTTGTCACTTCCTCAAAGAATTCTATTAATGGGTAAGACATGACCTTCCCTGCACATAACCATCTTGCCTATCACTGATAAGACCATTTTCATCCAAATGAGAATCGATCCTATCCCTCAGTATCTTCTCTCGCAGCTCCCAAACCCTGATGACAGGCTCACTGGTCTATAATTAACTGGATTATTCATGCTACCCTTCTTAAACAACTACTTTCCAGTCCTCCGGGACCTCAGTTAAGTTCAAGGATGCTACAAAGATATCTGTTAATGCCCCAACTATTTCCGCTCTTCCTTCCCTCAGTAATCTGGGATAGCAGTGGAGCTTCTCATCAAAAGGAAGAAGGTAGCTTACATAAGGTGGAGGAAGCCAGGCTCAAGATCAGCTCTAAAGGATTACAGGCA
>NW_025155804.1:0-1450 GCF_004010195.1 Chiloscyllium plagiosum
TGGCGGAGTGGACTAAATGGGCTGAATGGCCTTGCTACCACTCCTATGTCTTATGGTCTTATGGTGTAACTGTTAGTGGATTGGGGCGAGTATATGCACATGTTTCTAGAATGGGACAGCTGGCAGGAAACAGTGAATTGAAATAAACAGATTCGTGAAGCAACAGCCTGACATTGCCTGTAAGGTATGATTCTGTGAGCATGACTATATCCCAGATAGCCCATCACCTTCCTCGGATATCTCCTGTCTCCCCAGCAGGACAGACATAGCAGAAGTGGCGGCACAGTGGGATACAGTTGGAAGGGAATTGCTCTGGGAGTCCTCAACAGTGTCTCTGTATCCCATGAAGTCTCATGGCATTAGTTTGCACATGGGAAAGGAAACCACCTGCTGATTACCATGTACTAGCCTCTCTCAACTGATGAAAAGGAAGCATTGAGGGTAGCACGGACGCAAGATGCACTCTGAGTGGAGGATTTCAATGTCCACCTCCAAGATTATCTCAGTTACAGCATTACTGATCGAGCTGGCCTGGTCCTAAAGGATATAACTGCTAGACTGGTTCTTCGGCAGGTGGTGAAGGAACCAACAAGAGGAATATACATACTTGACCACAGCCTTACTATTCTGCCAGTTGCAGAAGTATCTGTCCATGACAGTATCGGTAAGAGCGGCAACCTCATAGTCATTGTGGAGACAAAGTCACACATTCACATTGAGAATAACCTCCACCATTGTGGGTGCTACTATCACGGTGCAAAATAGGGCAGAATTCGAACAAATCTTGCAGCTCAAGTCTGGGTGTCCATAAGGTGTTGTGGGACACCCAGCAGCAGCCACACAACCTCATGGCCTGGCATATACCCCTCGCAACAATTACCAACAATCCACAGGATCAACATTGGTACAATGGAGTGTGCAGGATGGCAGGAGCAGCATCAGGCAAACCTGAAAATGAGGTTTCAGCCTGTTGAAGCCACCAAACAGGACTATTGTGCGTCAAACAGCATAAACAGTAAGTGATAGACAGAGCTTAGTGATCCCACAAGCAAAGTATCAGATGTAAGCTCTGCAGTCCTTTGACACCTAGTTGAGAAATGTTGGGGACAATTTAACAATTCACTGGAGGAAGAGAATCCACAAATAACCCCTTCCTCCATGATGGAAGAGCCCAGTACTTCAGTGTATAAGATAAGGCTGATGCATTCGCAACAATCTTCAGTCAGAAGTGCTGAGTAGATGATCCATTTCAGCCTCCGCCAGTGGTCCCCAGCAATTCAGTTACCAGTCATCAACCAATTTGATTCAGTCCATGTGATATCCAGAAACGGTTGGATATACTGGATACTCCAAAGGGTCCATACTCTGACAATATTTTGGCAAATGTACTGAAAACTTGTGCTCCATAACTTGCCATTCCCCGAGCCAAACTGTTTCAATACAGTTACAA
>NW_025155805.1:0-1450 GCF_004010195.1 Chiloscyllium plagiosum
CGACATACGACACACAGGAAGAAAGTTAGCCACGAGGATACACGAACACCAGTTAGCCACAAAAAGACACGAGCCTCTCTCCCTCGTAGCCCTACACACGGATGAAAAAAAAACACAATTTCGACTGGGACAACACATCTTTCTAAGCAAAGACGAAACCAGAGAATTCCTAGAGGCCTGGCACTCCAACCATAACTCCATAAACAAATACATAGATATAAATACCCTCTCTCAACCCTTCAGAAAACGAACACGAAATGACATCACCACAAACCCCCAGCAACCCCATCCAGGACAAACATAGAAATAGAAAGCAGGAGACAACAGCTTCGATTCACTTGGAGGTTGCCACTGATGATCTTACCTAGCCAGGTAATGAAGCGTCAGGATATCAAACCTACAGTTCAAAGAGCAAACCTACACCTGAAACCTCAACCTGAGCTACAAATCTTCACAAATATTGCAACACGCTTCCTACGTGTTAGGTATGATTCTAACCAGTGGGGAGTTTGCCCCTGATACCCGTTGATTCCAGTTTTGTTTACGCCTCTTGATACCACACTTGGTCGAAGGCAGCTTTGTTTTAAAGGGCTGTCACTCTCACCCCATCTCTGGAATTCAGCTCTTTTGTCCATGTTTGAACCACGGTAATGAGGTCAGGAGATGAGTGGCCCTGGTGAAGCCCAGACTGGCGTCGTTGATCAAGTTATTGCTGAGCATGTGCTGCTTGAAAGCACTGACACCTTCCATCACTTTACTGATGATCGAGAGTAGACTGATGGGTTGGTAATTGGCCGGATAGGATTTGTTCTGCTTTTTGTATATAGGAGATACTTGGGGTAATTTTCCACATGATTGGGGAAATGTCGTTGTTATAACGGTATTAGAACAGCTTTGCGAGGGCCATGACCAGTTCTGGAGCACAACTTTTCCATACTATTGCCAGAATGTTGTCAGGGTATGTACTCTCTGGGGTATCCAGTGTCTCTATCTGTATCTGGATATCGCGTGGACTGAAGCAAATTGTCTGATGACTATTTACTGAATTGCTGCGGACCACTGGTGGAGGCTGAGGTGGATCAACCACTCAGCACTTCTGTCTGAAGATTATTGCGAATGCATGAACGTTATCTTTTGCACTGAAGTGCTGGGATCTTCCATTGTTAAGGATGGCGATACTTGTGGAATCTCCTACCCAATGACTTGTTTAATTGTCCATAACTATTCTCAACTAGAAGTAGAAGGACTGCAGAGCTTAGATCTGCAGAGCTTAGATCTGGGATCACTTAGCTCTGTCTATGACTTACTGCTTGTGCTATTTGGTGCACAATCAGTCCTGTTTGGTGGCTTCACCAGGCTGACACCTCATTGTCAGGTATGCCTGGTGCTACTCCTGCCTCCTGCACACTCCATTGAACCACAGTTGATCCTCTCGCTTGATGTTAATTGT
>NW_025155806.1:0-1450 GCF_004010195.1 Chiloscyllium plagiosum
CCATTCAGTTGTACCAGTCATTGCAAAGTCTCAGAGAAATGAAACTGCACAGATCACCTGGCACCACCCTCAGCACCGGAAAATGCAGGAACAGCCCTGTCGATCCTGCAACGTCCTCCTTACTGACATCTGGGGGATACTGCCAAAACTGGGAGAGCTGTCCCATGGGCTCGTCAAGCAACAACCTGTCATAGTCATACTCACAGAAACATACCTGACAGACTCTGTCCTAGTCACCACCATCACCATCCCTGAATATGTCCTGACAGACCCAGCAGAGATGACAGCACCATGGGGAACAGTCAGGAGAGAGTTCCCCTGTGAGTCCTCCACATTGACCCCGGACCCCATGAAGTCTCATGGCTTCAAGCTAAACATGGGCAAAGAAACCTCATGCTAATTAACATGTACCACCTCCCTCAGCTGATGAATCAGTTCTCCTCCATGTTGAGAGGAGAAATAGAGGAGCCATTGAAGGTGACAATGGCACAACATGTACCCTGGGGAGGGGATTTCAATGTCCACCATCAAGAGTGTCTCAGCAGCAGTACTACTGATTGAGCTGGTCGGGTCAGAAAGGACAGAGCTGTTAGACTGGGTCTGCGGCAGGTGGTGAGGGAACCAACAAGAGGGAAAAACCTACTCGACCTCATCCTAACCGTGATGAGGCTGTTCCTTTAACAAGGGTGATGTTGGTCTTGGTTTTATTTTCAGGAGTTCGTAAAAACACAGGTTCTGAAAAGACTGGGTTTGATGGGTTTTAGGGCCAGTTTGATTATAGCTAACAGATACTGCCTCAGGCAAAAGACTTTCGAGATTTAGAAAAAAAGGTAAAATGGGAAGTGGCCAGTTCTCCCAACTCAGCTGCACACTGATTTGGTCTGGTTTTTGGCAGCCTGCCTATTCACTGAAAGCAGTCGGGCAGGTTGAAAGCTGCTGGATCCAAAGGAGCAGGTCCGTGCTGATCCTCCTCTCTCTCTGACATCTCTCCTGGAAGACCCTGTGTTTGAGTTTACCTTGTGTACCCAGTAGGATTGTCACAAACATTTGGAACAGCATCATTAAGTTGGAATAATTTGTTGGGTTTTCAGGTAGGTTAAATTATTTGGTATACTGCTGTCTTTTTCCGTGTTCAATTTGTCAATATTGTAAATAAATCCTGTTTTGTTTAAAACTATGTGATTTGACCAGTTGCATCCCTCCTGAAATATCTGCGTTACACCTTCTTCAAACAATTGGCAAAATGAGGGTCTGGGCTATTTTCTTGAAATGTTTTGAGGGGGTCGGGCCTGGTCTATAACAGATTGGGGACTCTTTGTGGGATTTGTTCTGCATTCCAAATTGGGATTAGGGTTGTTGGTCTCGAAGACAGCGAGTGGTAGGTGTTTGTGTCTTTTGTTCCAGGTATTGAATTCGATCGGGTCAATCAGTGCTTGGGATAGCAATGACT
>NW_025155807.1:0-1450 GCF_004010195.1 Chiloscyllium plagiosum
AGAGGGAGCGTACATCCAGCTCGACGGCATTGCACGCCCACATCATTAACCGCCTTATAGACCGGGAAAGAGAAAACACGGCCCATATCAACGAGGGGCAGCTATGCCATGCGTATGGCCTGTGGATGGTAGCCCAGATCTGGCATAATCTTGACCAGGTCCAAAGGGGGGAGGTGCCCGACTGGATCGACAGTGCCAAACTGGCCTCACTCGCGGGCGCTCTGGGCCACTCGACAGCCGGACTCTGAAGGGTATGACCAGAGTATACCCAGTGGTTCCCGACTGTGAGGTCAGTGAAGCGACAGGAGTCGGGATTGTCCTCCTGATCCCCGTGGTCACCCCAGAGTCGGGGCCATTTCCCCTGTTTCACATTGAGAACATTGGAGTCATACGGGAAAACTCTTCCCTCAAATACCGATTAGCTCACCACACAGCCATATCTTGAAACGGCGCTGTGTACAGGGTGCCGCTTACAGGCACCCCGTACACCGCGCCCTCACCCCTTACGAAGGAGTGAAACAGCGGACTGCGGGTTCAACCGGACACAGGGCTGCACCCTTGAAATCGAACCCACGGGCCCCCACTTCACTAGGACAGGATATGGTTGGGGGGGGGGGGGGGGGATACTGTGTCTCCACTCTTGAAACCTCATTTTGGTATAATGGACTGCAGTGCCCGATTCCCCAGCACCAGTTCTGCTTCACCCCCAGGCACCCAGTCACGGTTGGGCAAGCTCACATCTCAGAGGTCCGATGATGGAACCCCGAGTCCATACAAATTACTGATAAATTCAGGGACACCCTCAGGAAATATCAGGAGCCTAAACAAGCCCCCATCCCACATTTGGTTGAGGTCTTACGGGAGCTTAGGACCCGGGTAGGACACTCAGTGAAATTGTATCACCAGTTGCAGTTGCATGTAAAGGACCTAGAGGAGGACACAGACACAGCTCTGCAGTCCCAGGGGTGGGCGCAGAGGGTGTGGGATTGGGGCCTGAACGTGAACATCCATCCCTGGATCCGAATCATCTCGCACACCATTGTAGGCATACAATTACTGCTGGCTCTGGCCTGGCTCCTGGTGGTGTGTCATTCATGCCGCCAGCACAAAAAAACGGAAGGCCAGGAAGACCATGCTCCACGCCATCGACTCCTGGCGGGCGATAAGGCACCGTGAGCTCACAGGGCTCGAGTTAATGTGACCTTCTCCCGGGACTATCCAAAGGCCCCATGACTGCAGCATGACGGCCGGCGGAACGTACCGGGCGAGGAGCCGATTTTTAAAATATCGGCATCGGGGGTGTGGACGTGTCCAACCCCTTGCCGAAAGGGGGGACTGCAAGCGGGCATCACAGCCGCCCCGCATTTGCCACGGGACTATGTCTACATCAGGAAACGATAAGAATTCATTTTTGTGTTTTAAAACAGCAGTCGCAGCTTTAAACCCACAA
>NW_025155808.1:0-1450 GCF_004010195.1 Chiloscyllium plagiosum
CAAGGAGCAGGAAAATCAACGTTTTGGGCAAAAGCCTTTCATCAGGAATTTGTTTCCAATTTTGAAGAAGGGTGGGTGGTTGAGATAGATCAGGAATAACAGACCAGTGAGTGTCACATCAGCGTTAGGGAAACTATTGGAGAAAAGGCTGAAGGAGAAAATTAATTCTTCATTTAGTAAGGCAAGGTTTGATCATGGCTAGCCAGCATGCTTTGCCCAGGGAGGGGGTTGGGGGGGTCGTGCTTCAAGCCTCACAAATCGTTTGGAGATTTTCAAGGAGGTGATCAGGTCTGCAGCTGAGTGTCAGGCAATTGATTTTGCTTATATGAATTTCAGCAATGCCTTTGTCAAGTTCCCAGATGGAGATTGACAATGATGGTAAAAGCAAATAGCATTCAGACTAATTTAGCAAATTGGCTTCAAAGTTGGTGCAGTCAGAAGAGGAAGAGAAGGTTGATAGGAGACCAATTGTGTCATTGAAGGCTGGTGCCCAGTGACATTACACAGTGATCAGTGCTGTGTCCCATATCGCTTATGTTATTCGTAAATTATATAGATGTTTGTGTGTGTGAAATCATATAGATGTGTGTGTGTGTGTGTTCATTTAGGGTGGGGGATGAGAGGGTGCAGGGGGCCAGTGCTGGATTATTAGTAAGCTTAAGGATAGCACAAATGTTGACTTTGTGGTTAGAAGAAAGGAAAAAATTCTTAGGTTAGTTAGAGGATTAGTCAGATGGGCAGATAAGTGGACGGTGATGTGCCTTTAACCCTGATAAGTGGACGGTGATGTGCCTTTAACCCTGATAAGTGGACGGTGATGTGCCTTTAACCCTGATAAGTGGAAGGTGATGTGCCTTTAACCCTGATAAGTTGAAGGTGATGTGTCTTTAACCCTGATAAGTGGAAGGTGATGTGTCTTTAACCCTGATAAGTGGACGGTGATGTGCCTTTAACCCTGATAAGTGGAAGGTGATGTACCTTTAATCCTGATAAGTTGAAGGTGATGTGCCTTTAACCCTGATAAGTGGAAGGTGATGCGTCTTTAACCCTGATAAGTGGACGGTGATGTATCTTTACCCTGATAAGTGGACGGTGATGTGCCTTTAACCCTGATAAGTGGAAGGTGATGTGCCTTTAACCCTGATAAGTGGACTGTGATGTGCCTTTAACCCTGATAAGTTGAAGGTGATGTGCCTTTAACCCTGATAAGTGGACGGTAATGTGCCTTTAACCCTGATAAGTTGAAGGTGATGTGCCTTTAACCCTGATAAGTGGACGGTGATGGTGATGTGCCTTTAACCCTGATAAGTGGACGGTGATGTACCTTTACCCTGATAAGTGGATGGTGATGTACCTTTAATCCTGATCAGTGGACGGTGATGTATCTTTACCCTGATAAGTGGATGGTGATGTACCTTTAATCCTGATCAGTGGACGGTGATGTATCTTT
>NW_025155809.1:0-1450 GCF_004010195.1 Chiloscyllium plagiosum
CCTGTGACTCTGGGGTAAGATGTATGGACTAATTTTGTAGGAGATGTTGGTTCCTGTGACTCTGGGGAAAGATGTATGTACTAATTTTGTAGGATATGTTGGTTCCTGTGACTGTGGGGTAAGATGTATGGATGAATGTTAAAGGAGATGTTGATTATTGTGACACTGAGGTAGAATGTATGGAATAATGTTCCAGGAGATGTGGTTCATGTGACACTGGGGTAAGATGTATGGACTAATGTTGTAGGAGCTGTTGGTCCCTGTGACTCTAGGGTAAGATGTATGGACTAATTTTGTCGAAGATGTTGGTTCCTGTGACTCTGGGGAAAGATGTATGGACCAATTTTCCAGGAGATGTTGGTTCCTGTGACGCTGGGGTAAGATGTATGTACTAATGTTCCATGAGATGTTGGTTTCTTTGACTCTGGGGTAAGATGCACGGACTAATTTTGTAGGAGATGTTGGTTCCTGTTACTCTGGGGGAAGATGTATGGACTAGTGTTCCAGGAGATGTTGGTTCCTGTGACTCTGGGGTAAGATGTAAGGACTAATGTTCTACAAGGTGTTTGTTCCTGTCACTCTCTGCTAAGATATATGGACACATGTTACACAAGATATTGGTTATTGTGACACTGGGGTAAGATGTATGGACTTATGTTCCAGAAGATGTTGGTTTCTTTGACTCTGGAGTAAGATGTATGGACTAATGATGTAGGAGATGTTGGTTCCTGTGACTTTGGGGTAAGATGTATGGACTAGTGTTCCTGGAGGTGTTGGTTCCTGTGACTTTGGGGTAAGATGTATGGACTAGTGTTCCTGGAGGTGTTGGTTCCTGTGACTCTGGAGTAAGATGTATGGACTAAGGATGTAGGAGATGTTGGTTCCTGTGACTCTGGGGTAGGATGTATGGAAATGTGTTGCAGGAGATGTTGGTTCCTGTGACTTTGGGGTAAGATGTATGGACAAATGTTCCTGAGGGTGTTGGTTCCTGTGACACTGGGGTGAGATGTATGGACAAATGTTCCAGGAGATGTTGGTTCCTGTGACACTGGGGTGAGATGTATGGACAAATGTTCCTGGAGGTGTTGGTTCCTGTGACACTGGGGTGAGATGTATGGACAAATGTTCCTGGAGGTGTTGGTTCCTGTGACTCTGGATTAAGATGTATGGACGCATGTTACATGAGATGTTGGTTATTGTGACATTGGGGTAAGATGCATGGACTAATTTTCTAGGAGGTGTTATTTACTGTGACTCTGGTGTAAGATGTATGGACTAATGTTCCAGGAGATGTTGGTTCCTGTGACCCTGGGATAAGAAATATGGACTAATGTTCTAGGAGGTGTTGACTATTGTGACACTGGGGTACGATGTATGGACTAATGTTGTAGGAGATGTTGGTTCCTGTGACTCTGCAGTTAGGAGTGTGGACTAATGTTCCAGAAAGTGT
>NW_025155810.1:0-1450 GCF_004010195.1 Chiloscyllium plagiosum
TCAATAGTTGCCCCTTGAACAAGTTCCACATATGACTGTAAATGTTTCGTACTGTCCATTTCCAGCCATACACTTCACTGTTTCCTCTGTTTACCTTGGTCAGTTCTCCCCTCAAACACATGTCAATGGCTTTGGTTCTGATGGTATGGTGTGCTTTATGGTCATTTTAAAAATCCATCATCTCGTTGAATTCCACTACACTACAATTCCCAGAGGATATCTCAGTGTGACATTACTCCTTCACTCAGCATCATCACCCAATGGTCGATCTGAGATAGTCACATCCCTGGCCATTTCCACAATGTGTTATTCAAAGAAACACTGACAAAAACATTAAAAGAGGAATTCGGAGAACATCACTTTTGCCAATGTGACTGTCCCAGATTATACAAAGACTGAAATCTCCCAAAATTATCACATTGCCTTTGCATTACACAGGAATTCATTGGAATGTGTAACAGGGCTGAGCAATGAAATGCTGTTCGGCAGACTCAAAACTGTTCTCCTGCTTGTGTTTTTGACACGTGTTACCCAGAATCTGCATTCAGGCTGATTCAGCTGCATCATCTGAGGCCAAATGTTTTCTCTGTACTGCCTTTGTTACCCATTACTGTCAGGGTTACCCATCCTGCACTTCCTGAGACCCTTCAAGTAGGTGGACAATAGAATATTCATGTTCCACATTTTGTTCACCGTTTCACCACTAAATCTCACTCATCTCTGTGCCACAGTCCATCCACCTTATTGCAGAGACATTATCCACGACAAAAAAAGAACATTAAGATTGACTCTTTCCACAATTTCTTGTCCTAGTCCAATTCACTGATGTACAATTTCAGTTAAACTCTGTCTCTTCCTGTTCCTTTCTGCTTGTCTTCAGCTACATCGCCACCTTCTCTTTGGATTTGGAAAGCTCCTTTCACCTGAACCCTGGCCCTGCATCCTCTTTGTCAGTTTAAATTCCTGTCCATAAGCCATAAGCCGAGATGATTGGCCAGGACACTGGTCCCGGCAATGTTATGTTTAATTCACTCATAGGATTTTGCTGTCTATGGCTGGCCAGTGTGTATTTCCCACCCCAAGCTGTCCTTGAGCTGAGTGCCTTGCTGGAACATTTCAGAGGGCAGTTGAGAGTCCACCGCATTGCTCTGAGTCTGGATTCATATGTAGGCCAGACCCGCTGCCTATAACAGATTTCCTTCTTGAAAGGTTATTAGGCAGTTAGATGGGTATACTGGACTCTGGCATTAAAGTTTGGATGAACAGTCGGGTGAGAATAGCACGAGGCCATCACCTGTCCCAGTCGTAGCTCAACCGTCAGTCAGTATAGATCCCCTTTCATCATGGCCATTGTTTGATCCTGATGCCTTCCTGTACTCTGGTGATATTACTCAGTCTCTCTCCATGTGATATCACTCACTGTGTGGGTCTAATTGCTGCCTCTGTCAGC
>NW_025155811.1:0-1450 GCF_004010195.1 Chiloscyllium plagiosum
GTTACAGTGTGTCTGAGAGATTGTCAAAGAGTGGAACAGTGTGTGTCTAAGAGATTTTCACAGAGAGTCAGAGCGTGTCACAGTGTGTCTCGGTGAGTGTCACGGTGTGTCTCAGAGAGTCAGGTAAAGTCAGAAAGGGTCACTGTCGGTGTCAAAGAGTGTCACAGGGTGTCACCGTCTCTCAGAGAGTGTCACAGTTTGCCTCAGAGAGTGTCACATTGTGACAGTCTGTCAGAGAATGTTACATTGTATTTCAGAGTGTGTCAGAGAGAGTCAGAAAGTGTCACAGTGTGTCATACTGTGTCTCAGAGAGTGTCAGCATTTGTCTCAGAGAGGGTCACAGTCTGTGAGAGAGTGTCACAGTGTTTCCCAGAGAGTGTCAGAGAGCGTCACAGTGTGTCACAGTCTGTCAGAGAATGACACAAGGTGTCATAGTCTCTCAGAAAGTGTCACAGTGTGTTGGAGAGTGTCACAGTGTGTCTCAGAGAGTGTCACAGTGTGTTGGAGAGTGTCAGAGTGTGTCACAGTGCCTCACAGAGAGGGGAAGAGAGTGACATAGTTGTTCCAGTGTGGCAGATAGAGTCACAGAGTGTTACAGTGCGTCTCAGTGAGTGTCATAGTGTGTCTCAGACAGTGTCAGAGAGTGCCACAGAGAGTTTCAGAGAGAGTCAGAGAGTGTCACCGTGTGTCTCAGAGATTCAGGGAGAGTCATAAAATGTCACAATCTGTCAGCGAGTGCCACAGTGTGTTTCAGAGAGAGTCAGAGAGTGTCACAGTGTGTCTCAGAGATTTTCATAGAGTCAGAGAGTATCACAGTGTGTTGCAGTGACTGTCACAGTGTGTCTCAGAGAGTCAAGTAGAGTCAGAAAGGGTCACAGTCGGTGTCAGAGAGTGTCACGGTGTGTCACCGTCTGTCAGAGAGTGTCACGGAGTGCTAGAATGTGTCCGAGTATGTCACAGAGAGTGTCACAGTGTGTTGGAGAGTGTCATAGAGTGTCACCGTGTGCCTCAGAGAGAGTCAGAGAGTGTCACAGATGGTTTCAGTTAATCACAGTCTGTCAGAGAGTGTCACAGTACGCCTCAGAGAGAGTCAGAGAATATCACAATGTGCCTCAGAGAGAGTCAGAGAGTGTCACAGTGTGTCTCAGAAAGTGTCTCAGTCTGTCTCAGAGAGTGTGAGATAGGATCGGAGAGTGTCGCAGTGAGTAGGAGAAAGTGCCAGAGAGTGTCACAGTGTGTCTCAGCGTGTGTCAGAGAGTGTCACAGAGAGTTTCAGAGAGAGTCAGCGAGTGTCACAGTGTGTTTCAGAGAGAGTCAGAGAGTGTCACAGTGTGTCTCAGAGATTTTCAAAGAGAGTCAGAGAGTGTCACAGTGTGTCTCCGTGACTGTCACAGCGTGTCTCAGAGAGTCAGGTAGTGTCAGAAAGGGTCACAGTCGGTGTCAGAGAGTG
>NW_025155812.1:0-1450 GCF_004010195.1 Chiloscyllium plagiosum
CTTTCTGACAGAGTTAGAACAAGCATGAAGTAGGTATCACTTCCAGAGAAAACATCCAGGATATTCCTGAGTAAAAGACCCAATGTCTCACATTGTGTTCAAGTGTTGGAGGCTGAATGGGTAGCAAGTTGGCTCAGTGGTTGGCACTGCAGCTTTACAGCGTTATGGACCTGGGTTTGATACCAGCTTCGGGCGACTGCCTATGTGGAGTCTACATATTCTCCATGTGTCTGCGTGGGTTTCCTCCCACAGTCCGGAGATGTACAGGTTTGGTGAATGGGGCCAGCTAACGTGCCCATAGTGTTTGGTTATGTGTTAGGGAGGGTAAATGTGGAGCAATACGGTATGGGAACACGTCTGGGTGGGATGCTCTACGGAGGTTCGGCGTGAACCCGTTGAGGCAAATATCCTGTTTCCACACTGTGATTCTGTAATTCCAGACCAGACAGAAGCAATTAGATTCATAGAATGTTCAATGTTCCATTGAATTTCATCTAATTTATGTGTTGCAGCATCTCACATGTGCACGTTTCCCGCGTCTCCCAATTTAATTTAAATCTCCAATGAATGAATACAACACAACTTGGGCCAGGTATTCACTTACATCTTTGTGAGTGCAACAGCCAGTTTCCACGGGATGAGAGTACAATCATTATCGTTAGGAAAAAACGCTATGACCTTGCGCGAAAAACTCGAGATTCTGAGTTTCAGTACGTTCCTTAAATGTAATTACAGTGAATTTGTTGAGATGAATCGAAAATGATTCAGTTGGTTTTGTTCATTTGGTACCTGTTGTTGAGGTCAAGGTTGTTGCTGGTGCTGTTGTTGTCGATGCTGCAAAGTAAGGATTTGAATGTTTACATCAGCAGGATATTGAACAATTACAGCAACAGCAAGTATCAAATGATAGATGTGAAGTGAAGAAACAGATGGAAATTTGTACCGTCAGCAATCATTTGTTCACTATTTCATGCTGAGGTTGGAATTGATTCATCGGGAAATAGCTGCGCGTTTGGAATGAAACACTCATATGTTCTACAATTCAATGTAGTCCCACTCCCATGCCTAGGTGCTCTGCATTGTCTTTCTCAGTTCCCACCTTGAACTTCAGAACATCACGTTGTCGCTTTGTACACAGTACCATTGCAGGGAGTGATCTGGCATTCTAGATGTACATGTGTACATGGGGGAAAAAAAGAAAGTTCCCAACACAGTGTTAATAACATAATAATTGGTGAATTGTGTAATGTTTCCAAGGCTACTGCTGGTAGATTGAGGACCAAGATAAACATGAATAAGATCATAAACCATGCCTACTTTACCTTTGGTTGATGTTGGTATTGGAGCATAAGGGTGGCTGGTCACCCGGGCTAGAAGAAACAAGTAAAATAAAATGATGAGCCAAAGTGAAAGTTATTGTCTGACTGAGATGAGCAATGCAATCTAACAG
>NW_025155813.1:0-1450 GCF_004010195.1 Chiloscyllium plagiosum
TATGCCCCCTTGTGCTCGTTGTCACCATACTTGGAAAAAGGCTCTCCCTATCGAACCCTCTGATTATCTTATGTCTATTAAATCACACCTCGACCTTCTTCTCTCCAACAAAAACCGCCTCCAGTCCCTCAGCCTTTCCTCGTAAGACCTTCCCTCTATACCAGACAACATCCCAGTAAATCTCCTCTGCACCCTTTCCAAAGCTCCCACATCATTCTTATAATGCGGTGACCAGAACTGTACACAATACTCCAAGATCAGCCGCAATAGAGTTTTGTACAGCTGCAGCATAACCTCCTAGTTCCGGAACTCAATCTCTCTATTAATAAAAGCTAAAACACTGTATGCCTCTTTAACAACCCTGTCAACCTGGGTGGCAACTTCCAAGGATCTGTGAACTGGACACAGAGATCTCTCTGCTCATCTACACTACCAAGAATCTTACCATTAGCCCAGTACTTTGCATTCCTGTTACTCCTTCCAAAATGAATCACCTCCCATTTCTCCACATTAAACTCCATTTGCCACCTCTCAGCCCAGCTCTGCAGCTTATGTTTCTCTGTAACCTACAACATCCTTCGTCACTATCCACAAGTCCACCGACCTTCGTGTCATCTGCAAATTTACTAACCCACCCTTCTATGCCCTCATCCAGGTCGTTTATAAAAATGACGAACGGCAGTGGACCCAACACCGACCCTTGCGGTACACCACTGGTAACTGGACTCCAGGATGAACATTTCCCATCAACCACCACCATCTGTCTTCTTTCAGCAAGCCAATTACTGATCCAAACTGCTATATCTCCCACAATCCCATTCCTCCGCATTTTGTACAATAGCAGACTGTGGGGAAACTTATCAAACGCCTTGCTGAAATCCATATACACCACATCAACCGGTTGACTCTCATCTACCTGTTTTAGTTCTTTGAGAAAAAGGTGACCAATGAGGTTTGTGAGGCATGACCTATCCTTCACAAAACCGTGCTGACTATCCCTAATCAAATTATTCTTTGAGATGATAAATCCTATCTCTTATAACCTTTTCCAACACTTTACCAACAACTGAAGTAAGGCTCACTGGTCTATAATTCCCAGGATTGTCTCTACTCCCCTTCTTGAACAGGGGAACCACATTTGCTATCCTCCAGCCTTCTGGCATTATTCCTGTAGACAATGACGATTTAAAGATCAAAGCCAAAGGCTCGGCCATCTCCTCCCTGGCTTCCCAGCGGATCCTGGGATAAATCCCACCCGGCCCAGGGGACTTATCTATTTCCACACTCTGCAGGATTTCTAATACCCCTTCCTTGTGACCCTCAATCCCACCCACAGTCTAGTAGCCTGTATCTCCGTATTCTCCTCAACAACAGTGTCGTTTTTCTAGAGTGAATACTGTTGCAAAATATTCATATTTCCTCTGACTCCACACACAACTTCCCACTTCTA
>NW_025155814.1:0-1450 GCF_004010195.1 Chiloscyllium plagiosum
ATGTAGCACATACAACGGGCCAGTGGCGCAATGGATAACATACCTAACTACAGATCTACTGTGTGGAGCTTCGATTCCAACCTGGCTTGCGGGCAGCGCTGACTTTACTGCACTTAAACCTGACTGTTCTGAAGCCGAAATGATCAAAACAAACCCAACTCCTGGACTGAGAATCAAAGCTGGGTGACAGCGAAGAAAGCGAAAAAAATGGACCTGCTAGCCCACCAGGGACAGCTATACGAATACCACGTATGTGTAGAATGACAGCCCTCAAGGTCGTTGTACATGCTTTCGTCAGATGCAATCGCTTGACTATCTTTATTCATTTTCATCACTTGACCTTGTATGCATTAACAACTCAAGTTCAGATCCGTGTATTTCTGAAGGTTATGTGGGTTCGCCTCTGCGCATCCCTTCAGACAGTGAATCCAGATTCAACTGATGAGATTTTTGATGAGATTTTTCTGCATATCTCCTCGATCCTTTCCACCTCTTAACTTCAGTCTACGCCCCTGCTGATCGGTCAAGAGGAAATGTTTCTTTTAGTCTGCATTGTCCATGGTGCTCATTACTTAGTGCATATGAAACATGTATCCTCACAGTTTCCTCTGCCTTAAGAAAACAACCCCAGTCAAAACAATCTGTCTTCATAATCTAAACTTTTCAACTTGGTAAATTTCTGCAAGGTTTCCAGTGCGATCACATGTCTCCTGTAATGTGAATTGCAGAACTGCACGCAATATTTAAAGGGGGGAACCGAATGAACAAATTAAATAATTAACTTGAGAAAGCCACAGAAACTTGTCGTTTCCAATAAAACATCTTTTGCTCAATCCTGCACTGTGCACTTATCCTGAGCCCGATGTTCCAGTAATCTATCATTCCTGCCAATAAAAACTGCTCCATGAGGATTAATTACAGAACAGCTGCATCTAAATGGATTGAATTGCTTGAAGATGCCGAACATGGGATTGAGCACTTTCACCCAAAACAGTGACCGCAGAATGAACAGTGCAAATGTGAGTATTATATTGTGCAATACCTCAGTGAAATGGGAGGGTGGACGATTAGGCGAGTTAGTTATTGTGGGAGGGAGAGATTTCTCCGATAAAGGGTGGTTATGATATGTGAAACGCAAAGATGTGAGACAGCGGGTGTTTGAAGAAGGAAACTTATCACCACAAAGAGTATTTTTATGTAAAAAAAAAAGATTGGTTTTCCCAGCGTTAGCTAAGCACATATTACATGGAGTAAAACGGGAAAAATGCCGATTGGTGTCACAGTGATTCGAGCAGAACTTGCTGTGTTGACAATGCCAAGGAAGAACCATTTTATGATCCTGGCACCACATGCAAAAGCACGATGCAAAATGCAATAAGGATCGTGGCAGAGGTTATGCCAGGAAAAGAACCACTCACACAAAGGAATACTTGTCAAACAGTGACTTAGA
>NW_025155815.1:0-1450 GCF_004010195.1 Chiloscyllium plagiosum
ATAGTAGAATCGACCTTTCGGGCATAAGCCCTTCTTCATGAATGAGGAGGGTGCGCCAAGCAGGCTAAGATAAAAGGTACGGAGGAGGGACTTGGGGGAGGGGCGTTGGGAATGCGTAGTTTGAAGGAGGTTAAGGTGAGGGTGATAGGGCGTAGAGAGGGTGGAGCGGAGAGGTCAGGAAGAAGATTGCAGGTCAAGAAGGCGGTGCTGAGTCTGAGGATTGGCACTGAGATTAGGTGGGGGAGGGGAAATGAGGAAGCTGGAGATATCTGCATTCATCTCTTGTGACTGGAGGCTTATTAGGTGGAAGATGAGGTGCTCTTCATCCAGGCGTCTGTTGCCATGGACTGGCGATGGAGAAGGCCAAGGACCTGCATGCCCTTGGCGGAGTGGGAGGGTGAGTTAAAGTGTTCAGCCACAGGGCGGCTGGGTTGTTTGGTGCGGGTGTCCCAGAGGTGTTCTCTGAAATGTTCCGCCAGGAAGCGGCCTGTCTCCCCAATGTAGAGGAGGCCACATCGGGTGCAGTGGATGCAGTAAATATTGTGTGTGGAGGTGCAGATGAATTCATGACGAATATTTTAGATAAGATTAGATTAAAGTGTGGAAACAGGCCCTTCGGCCCAACAAGTCCACACCGACCCGCCGAAGCGAAACCCACCCATACCCCTACATTTACCCCTTACCTAACACTATGGGCAATTTAGTATGGCCAATTCACCTGACCCTGCACATCTTTGGACTGTGGGAGGAAACCGGAGCACCCGGAGAAACCCGCGCAGACACGGGGAGAACGTGCAAACTCCACACAGTCAGTCGCCTGAGGCGGGAATTGAACCCGGGTCTCTGGCGCTGTGAGGCAGCAGTGCTAACCACTGTGCCACCGTGCCGCCGTGAATATGGGAGGATCCATTGGGACCTTGGAGGGAAGTGAGGGGGAGGTGTGGGCGCAAGTTTTCCATTTCTTGCGGATGCAGGGGAAGGTGCTGGGAGTGGAGGTTGGGTTGGTGTGTGGTGTGAAATTGACGAGGGAGTCGCGGAGGGAGTGGTCTTTCGAGAACGCTTGTAGGGGAGGGGAGGGAAACATATCCTTGGTGGTGGGGTCTGTTTGGAGGTGGCAGAAATAACGAAGGATGATACGATATCTAGAGGTTGGTGGGGTAATGGGTGAGGACCAGTGGGGTTCTGTCCTGGTGGCGATTGGAAGGGCGGGGTTCAAGGGCGGAGGAGCAGAAAGTGGAGGAGATGCAGTGGAGAGTATCGTCAACCACGTCCGAGGGGAAATTGCGGTCTTTGAAGGAGGCCATCTGGGTTGTTCGGTATTGGAATTGGTCTGCCTGGGAGCAGATGCGGTGGAGGTGAAGGAATTGAGAACATGGGATGGCGTTTTTACAGGGGGCAGGGTGGGAGGAGGTGTAACCTAGGTCGGTTTTGAGACCTACCCACTATCGTG
>NW_025155816.1:0-1450 GCF_004010195.1 Chiloscyllium plagiosum
TCCTGCATTTATGCTCTTCTCATGGTTCACTCGGTCTCTGCTGTCTGTAACTGGCATATGCTTCCTTCTTTTCCTTAACCAAAACCTGAATTTCTCCCACCATCCAGCATTCCCTACACCTACCAGCCGTGCCTTTCACCCTAACAGGAATACATTCTCTCTGGACTCTCAATATCTCATGTTTGAAGGCTTCCCATTGTCCAGCCCTGTGTAGCTTTGAGTGTGAGTTTAGAGATACAGACTCAGTGGAACGAAGGGCCATCTCTGTCCTGGATGATGTCGTCATTCTATGGTTTTGAACTGAAGGGTCTGAGTATTTTTGTCTTTGTTTTGAGAAAATGTGACCGAGTGGAAGTTCCAGCTGTTGGTGTGTTCTGTATCAGCTCCAGGTTCTGTATTATAGTGCTCATTCACAGAGAGAATTTCCCAAATCAGTTGTATTCCTCTCCCTATTCCTTGCTAGTATGTGGCATAGGTAACAAACTAGAGTTGACATCTCTGTTTGTTCCAGCTCTAAACTTCCACCCTAACTCCCTGAATATCTGCTTTAAAACCCCATCCCTTGTCCTCCCCATGTTATAGGTGCCTATGTGGACCATGAGTTGGGGCTGTTCCCCCACCACCTCAAGAATCCCGAAAACACGATCTGAGACATCATGAACCCTGGCAGCACATCAACCCTGATTCTCTCTCGTTCCTACAGAATCTCCTATCTGTCCCCTCACTGTGAAGTCCCCAATGACTAATGCTCTGCTCCCCTTTCACTTCAAATAACAAAGAGCCAAGAAACTTTACAGCCCAAGAACAGGCCCTTCAGCCCTCCAAGCCTGAGCCAACTCAAACCTACTGTCTAAACCTGTCACCCCAATCCTAAGTATCTGTATCCCTCTGTTCCCCACCTACTCATGCATCTGTCCAGTCGCATCTTAAATGAATCTAACATACTTGCCTCTACTACCTCTGCTGGCAATGCATTCCAGACACCTACCATCTTCCGTGTAAAGTACTTGCCGTGTGTATCCCCCCTTAAACTTTTCACCTTTCACCTTCAAAGTGTGACCTCTCATTACTGAATCCTTCACCCTGGGAAAAAGCTTATCTCTATCTACCCTGTCTATACCCTTCACACCCTCAATCAGGTCCCCCCTCAATCTTCTTTTTTCTAATCCTTCCTTTCTGAGCAACATGGACAGATTCTGTGCCAGAGACCTGTGCCCCATGGCTTACCCCTGGTAAGTTGTCCCTCCCCAGCAGTAACCAAAACAATAAGCTTGTTATTTAGGGGAACGGCCACAAGGGAATTCTGCACTGTCTGCCTGTTCCTTTCTGTCTCTTGACTGTAATCTACATTTCCCCGTACCTGAGGTGTGACTCCCTCCCTGTAACTCCTCTCAATTACTCCATCAGCCTCCCGAATGATCCGAAGATCATCCAGCTCTGGCCCCAGTTC
>NW_025155817.1:0-1450 GCF_004010195.1 Chiloscyllium plagiosum
CAAATTTAAGGGATCTATGTACTTGCACACCAAGATCCCGCTGTTTCTCGACACTGTCAAGAATCCTGTCTTTAATCCTGTAGTCAATTTTTAAGCTCGACCTATTAATGAGCAATAAATAAACAACAAAATAAAAGATTGTTCCACTTTTTTTGTAAATTTCTGTTTGTATACTAGATTGCCAATATTCTGGTATCCTTTCTGTGCTAGTCATTTTAAAACACCACTTCCTAAGGGTTGGTTTGCTATAATTTAAATGTTCCCGCCAATTATTTGCTATTTTATAGGTTGTTAATATTATTTGTAAGTTGACAAGACATTAGCTCTCACCCATGCACTCACTGACGAAATTATCATCCAAACTTCAAGAATACAGCAATCTACTTCATTTGAGTAAAGTACTTTATAATGTATAAAATTAAACTGAAATACATATGGATAACAGTCAAATGGCAAACATCAGATTGCATTGGTTCTCAAGGCACACCCCTCACTGCTTCATCCCAGTGATAGCATGCAAATCGAAATCTGAATTAAAAATGTTCTTCTATTTTGAATAAATAGCTTAATAACTGTCTTAAAAACACTCTTTAATAGACTATGTCAAGCATTCCAACCAATCACATAAATAAACATACGTTCCTTCAGGCAAAAGTGAGGACTGCAAATGCTGGAAACCAGAGTTTAGATCAGAGTGGTGCTGGAAATGCACATCAGGTCAGGCAGCATCCAAGGATCACAAGAGAGGACGAGAGCTTCTTCATGGTCAGCATCCTTGCAAGAGGATTCGCAGTAAGGTTAAAATCAACTAGACTCCTTGGATGCTGCCTGCCCTGCTGTGCTTTTCCAGCACCACTCTGATCTAAACTCTGGTTTCCAGCATCTGCAGTCCTCACTTTTGCCTGAAGGAACGTATGTTGACTTTAACCTTGATTTTAGTTGATTTTTACCTTACTGCGAATCCTCTTGCAAGGATGCCTACCTTGAAGATGTTCTCCTCCTCTCTTGTGCTCCTTGGATGTTGCCTGACCTGCTGTGCTTTTCAGTACCATTCTGATCTAAACTCTGGTTTCCAGCACCTGCAGTCCTCACTTTTCCCTCGTTGATTTTAACCTTACTGCAAATCCTCTTGCAAGGATGCCTACCTTGAAGAGGGTCTCCTATCTCAGGCCTCTCTTCCTGATGAAGGGCTTTTGCCGGAAACATCGATTTTCCTGCTCCTCGAATGCTGCCTGACATACTTTCCTTTAATCCATTACATTTTGGAAATTCGAGTACTGCAATTAGACATGGGCATAGCTCCACCAATTTAAAAACAGCCATCCTTTCCAAGAAGTTCAAAGTTTGGGTGAAGATTTGTAGCTCGGGTGCAGACGACAAGCAACATGAATTCGACTGGGACAACACTACCATTTTCGGGCAAGCCAAACAACGAACAGCCAGGGAATTC
>NW_025155818.1:0-1450 GCF_004010195.1 Chiloscyllium plagiosum
CTGAGGGAGCGGTGCACTGTCGGAGGGTCAGTAATGACGGAGTGCCGTACTGTCGGAGGGTCAGTAATGACGGAGTGCCGTACTGTCGGAGGGTCAGTGCTGAGGGAACGGTGCACTGCCGGAGAGTCAGTGCTGAGGGAGAGCAGTACTGAAGGTATTCACATTTGGATGAGATTTGAAAGCCTGGCCTGCTTTGCCCTAACAGATGGATGTAAATGAAATGCCGGGCGAGTTATGTTCAGTAATATTCAGTATTTCCTGAAGCAACATTCATGCATGGACCAAAAGCTAAACAAAGGGATCAGTGCACTGACATTAAAGATCCCAAACCCACAATTAGTTCCCTCCAGCCTCCTCCTCCTGTGGTATGATAAAGAGCAATCACATTCCGGGCAGAGAGAGTGCTCTCTGTCGAACCTGGTGGTGTTGAGAGCAGTAATAACACAGAGTGTGATCAATAACCCTGGAGCTGGCAAGCAGCGGTGAGGCGAACTGAGTACGCCTGGGGAATTGAAGGAGAAGTAAACTGGCTGTTTATTGTCCCTCGGAGAACTGCTAACATCACAAGCTGTCCGTGTTCATCAATGTTATGATCCGACCGGCAGACAGCAGCAACTGCTGGAGTGTCACTTGCTGGCTGCCTCACCACCCACTCACCATCCTACTCTGGGTCAGGTTAACGTGAAGAAGCTCTGCATTTATCTATAACCAACATTGTTAGCACAGGATAGCAGTTTACAGTGGGGGGGAATGACAGTCCCTGTGTATGTTACATGGAATAGCAGCCACGGTTAGATTATCGGAGCTCCAATCTCCCTGTGTATATGATGCAGAGAGAAAACCTTTGTACATGTTATAGGCAATAGAAGTCTGTATCTAAACAGCATAGATTGGGAGCACTCTGTCTATGATTGAGGATAGCACCGCCTGTATATATTACAGAGGATATCTGTCCCCGTGTATGTCACAGAGAATGGCAGTCCCTGTTAAGTTAGAGATTATCACCCTGTGTAAATATAACCAGTCTCTACAGAGTACATCACTTACTGTATTTATTGTATGTACATTATGTGTATGGTGTAGATAATATCAGCTTTATGCATGCCAGAGAGATTAGTAGACACTGTGCATATTATTAGAGAACAGCAGTCCCTGTCTTTATTGTTAGAGAACAGCAGTCCCCTGTGTATATTGTAGAGAATACCAGTCCCTGTGTATATTGTAGAGAATAGCAGTCCCTTGTGTGTATTGTAGAGAATAGCAGTCCCCTGTGTGTATTGTAGAGAATAGCAGTCCCCTGTGTATATTGTAGAGAATAGCAGACCATGTGTACATTGTAGAGAATAGCAGTCCCTGTGTATATTGTAGAGAATAGCAGTCCCTGTGTATATTGTAGAGAATAGCAGTCCCCTGTGCATATTGTAGAGAATAGCAGACCCTGTGTATATTG
>NW_025155819.1:0-1450 GCF_004010195.1 Chiloscyllium plagiosum
TCAATGAACTTTTCTATTCAGCATAGCACCCCGAGCTGGACAGGTATGTAATACGGGTTTATAGATCAATGCACTGCTGTAGTCTTCACAGCTCCCCGTGCTGGACAGATATCTAGTCTGGGTTTATAGATCAATGCTCTGCTGTGGTCTGCACAGCTCCCGGTGCTGGACAGATGTCTAGCCCGGGTTTATGTATCAATGATCTGCTGTGATCTGCATTGCTCCTGGTGCTGTACAGATATCTAGTCCGGGTTTATAGATCACTGCACTGCTCTGGTCTGCATAGCTCCCGCTGCTGGACAGATATATAATCCGGGTTTGTAGATCAATGCAGTGTAGTTGTCTGTATAGCTCCCCGTGCTGGACAGATATCTAATCCGGATTTATCGATCAATGCACTGCTGTGGTCTGCACAACTCCCCGTGCTGGACACATATCTAGTCCGGGGATATAGATCAATGCACTGCTGTGGTCTGCATAGCACACCGTGCTGAACTGCTATCAAGTCTGGGATTATAAATCAATGCACTGCTGTGATGCGCACAGCTCCCCGTGCTGTACAGATATCTAATCCGGGTTTATAGATCAAAGGACTGCTGCGGTCTGCACAGCTCCCGGAGCTGGACAGATATCTAGTCCGGGTTTATAGATCAGTACACTGCTGTCGTCTGCATAGCTCCAGGTGCTGCAGATATCTAGTCCAGGTTTATAGATCAATGCATTGCAGTGGTCTACACAGCTCCCCGTGCTGGACAGATATCTAGACCGGATTTATAGATCAATGCACTGCCTTTGTCTGCATTGCTCCCAGTGCTGGACTGATTTATAGTTCCCGCTTATAGATCAATGCACTGCTGTGGTCTGCAAAGCTCCGCGTGCTGGCCAGATATTATGTCTGTCATGATAAATCAATGCACTGCTGTGGTCTGCACAGCTCCCCGTGCTGGACAGATATCTAGTCCTCGTTTACACATCAATGAACTGCTGTGTTCTTCATCGCTCCCCATGCTGGACAGATATTTAATCTGGGTTTACAAATCAATGCTCTGCTGTGTTCTGCATAGTTCCCGCTGCTGGACAGATATCTAGTCCGGGTTTATTGATCAATGCACTGCTGTGTTCTGCATTCTTCCACGTGCTCGACAGATATCTAATCCGTGTTTTTGATCAATGCGCTGCTGCGTTCTGCAGAGCTGCCGATGCTGGACAGATATCCATTCTGGTTTAACAGATCAATGCACTGCTGTTTTATGCATAGTTCCCCCTTCTGGACAGACACCTAGTCCGGGATTGTAGATCACTGGTCTGCTGTTTTCTGCATAGCTCCCCGTGGTGAACAGTTCGCTAGTCCGGGAGTATAGATCAATGCACTGCTGTGGTCTGCATTCTTCCACGTGCTGGACAGATATCTAATCATTGTTTTTGATCAATGCGCTGCTGCGTTCTGCAG
>NW_025155820.1:0-1450 GCF_004010195.1 Chiloscyllium plagiosum
CAAAAACGAGGCAAGAAAAGACACATTGTTAAAGTGTTTATTCAGGAATGGAATTTACGTATGAACAATGGAAGATGTTACAAGCAAACAGGTAAAGTGAAAAGAACATCAAAATTCAGGTTTAGCAAAATCTCCCTTCCGTCAGAACTTACAGAGTGGAGGGTCGCCAACATGGAGAAGGGGGGAAGTAATAATGGCGGAGCACAGCTGGGTAGTGGCAGAACGCAATAAGGGAGATTGATAGGTATGAAGACCTATGAGGGAAACAGGGAGTACGGAAAATTAAAACTGTATAAATTGTAAAGCAATCCCTGAATGTGTGTGTTAACTGGTCACCCCTTCTTGCAAGCATGTTCCAATAAGATTCGCTGCTTCAGATTTTAACTCGGACAGACATTTATTACACTGTGAGTTTTATTTCTCACAATCCCAATCTACTCAGTCTCTGTTAAGCCAACCCCCTCAACTCCGGAATCAACCTAGTTTACCTCCTCTGCATGCGCTCTGGTGCCAGTACGTGCTTTCTCAAATAAGGAGATAAAAACGACATGCAGTACTCCAGGTGTGGCTTCACCCGCCCCCAATACAGCTGGAACATAACCTTTACTTTTAAACACAATCCCTTCAACAATGAAGGAGAAAATTCCATTTGCTTTCTAAATTGATTGTTGTACCTTGTGACCAACTTTCATGCAGAAGGATACCCAGATGCCTCTGCATAGCAAATGGCACAACTTTTTAAAATTCAAGTAATAATCTCTTTTGTTATATTACTCCAACTTGCTCCAACCAAACAGTATGACTTTACTTTTATGAACATTGTATTCCATTTGCCAGACCATTGCCCACTCACTCAATGTGTCTTTGCTCCTCTGCAAATTTCACAGTCCTCCGCACACTTTGTTCTGCTGCTCATCTTAGTCTCATATGCAAACTTTTACACCCTACATGTGGTCCCCAACTCCAAATCATCTGTTTCAATTGTAAATATTTGCAGTCCCAACACTGATCACAGAAGCACACTACTAGTCACTGATTGCCAGCCAAAATAATACTCATTTATCCCCACACTTTGCTTCCTGTTGGTCAACCAATCTCCTATCCATGCTAATACTCTACCCCTAACACTATGCATTATTATAGTGTGGGCTGAGGTTAGAAACAGGAGAGGAGAGGTCACACTGCTTGGAGTTTTATTTATCAGCCTCCGCAGAGTTCTAGAAAGGTGGAAGAGAGGATAGGTGCATACCACAGGACAACAGTTGACGATGGGGCAAGGGCAATTATAATGCAATTAGGCAGGAATTAGGATGCATAGAATGGGGTAGCAAAATGCAGGAGATGCAAACTATTGAAATGTGGAGCTAGTTTAAGGAACAGATATTGCGTGTTCTTGATATGAATTCCATGCATACCTCGTCAACTGCCCTACCCTCATCTACATGCTTGC
>NW_025155821.1:0-1450 GCF_004010195.1 Chiloscyllium plagiosum
ACACTGGGGTACGGTACTGGTGGGGACAGGTCTGTGTCTGTGTAACACTGGGGTACAGTACTGGTGGGTACAGGTCTGTCACTGTGTAACGCAGGGGCACAGTACTGGTAGGGACAGACCTGTCCCTGTATAACACTGGGGTAGTGTACTGGTGTGGACAGGTCTGTTACTGTATACCACTGGAGTACTTTACTGGTGGGGACAGATCTGTCACTGTGTAACACTGGGTACAGTACTGGTGGGGACAGGTCTGTCACTGTGTAACGCAGGGGCACAGTACTGGTAGGGACAGACCTGTCCCTGTATAACACTGATGTGCAGTACTGGTGGGGACAGGTCTGTCCCTGTATAACACTGGGGTACAGAATTGGTGGGGACAGGTCTGTCAATGGAAAACACAGCGTTACAGTACTTTTCGGGACATGTCTGTCACTATAACACTAGTGGACAGCACTGGTGGGGACACGTCTGTCACTGTGTAATACTGGGATACAGTAATGGTGTGGACAGGTCTTTCACTGTATAACACTGGAGTACAGCACTGGTGGGGACAGGTCTGTTACCGTATAACACTAGTGTACTGTACTGGTGGGGACAGGTCTCTCACTGTGTAACACTGGGGTACAGTACTGGTGAGGACAGGTCTGTCACTGTGTGACACTGGGGTAGTGTACTGGTGGGGACAGGTCTGTCATTGTATAACACTGGGGTACAGTACTGGTGTGGACAGGTCTGTCACCGTATAACACTAGTAAACTGTACTGGTGCGGACAGGTCTGTCCCTGTATAACACTGGGGTACAGTACTGGTGGGGACAG
This sequence comes from Chiloscyllium plagiosum, assembly GCF_004010195.1. Lineage (NCBI taxonomy): Eukaryota > Metazoa > Chordata > Chondrichthyes > Orectolobiformes > Hemiscylliidae > Chiloscyllium > Chiloscyllium plagiosum. The sequence goes on from NW_025155821.1 coordinate 819, forward strand.
GTCTGTCACTGTGTGACACTGGGGTAATGTACTGGTGGGGACAGGTCTGTCATTGTACAACACTGGGGTACAGTACTGGTAGGGACAGACTTGTCCCTGTATAATACTGACGTGCAGTACTGGTGGGGACAGGTCTGTCACTGTACAACACTGGGGTACAGTACTAGTCAGGACAGGTCTGTCACTGTATAACACTGGGGTACAGAACTGGTGGGGACAGGTCTGTCACTGTATAACACTCAGGTATAGTACTGGTGGGCACAGGTCTGTTGCTGTATAACACTGGGGAACCGCACTGGTGGGGACAGGTCTGTCACTGTATAACACTGGGGTGCAGTACTGGTGGGGACAGGTCTGTCGCTGTATAACACTCGGGTACATTACTGGTGGGGACAGGTCTGTCACTGTATAACACTGGGGTACAGTACTGGTGGGGACAGGTCTGACCCTGTATAACACTGGGGTGCAGTACTGGTGGGGGACAGGTCTGTCACTGTATAACACTGGGGTGCAGTACTGGTGGGGACAGGTCTGTCGCTGTATAACACTCGGGTACAGTACTGGTGGGGACAAGTCTGTCACTGTGTAACACTGGGGAGCAGTACTGGTGGGGACAGGTCTGTCACTGTATA
>NW_025155822.1:0-1450 GCF_004010195.1 Chiloscyllium plagiosum
AAGCTAGCAGAACGATCTCACACTCCCCAAAGTATTTTGAACAAGCTTACAATGTATCTTTTTGTCTAGCTACTAGCAATAGCTCGGTTGCTGTGAGACAAAAACAAATTGAAACTTGCCCAAACATTTTAAAAACTTCCCCAAGACACCAAACTTTAATGAAATTTGAATTTAGTATGTTAAAGATATTAAAACCAATGAAACAATCCGAAGTCTTGTGGTATAAAACCAGACATTTTTGACCAGTTGAGGGAGAACTGTCAAGCGACCAACAAGTAGAGACTGCCAGCAGGACAGCTGTCTGAGAGGTGCCTGTCTATTCGCTTGGGCAGCAGAACTTCAAGGCCGACCTGGTGTGAGAGAAAACAGAGGAAAATCTACAGAGGAAACTCGGCAAAGCTGCCTGTTTTTGAAACGTGATTATTTTTCTGTAAAGGGCAATCCGATTTTTTTAATCGAACTAGTATTGTAGAGTGGGAGGTAAAAGATTGTACGAAGAGAAAGAATATGTAAATAATTCTTCATTAATACTCTCTGTTAAACTTACAGAATAAACTTGTTAATTTTTGTTTTACATCGTGATAGTTCTTTGCCTCTCGAATCTTAAGAGATTGCTGCACGGGCTGTATCTTTTCTGTGTTGTGTGTTTAAATTAGGAAATGGAGTTACACCGTGTTGTAACATTTTGCGGCTCATCGCCAGGGTTTGAACAGTTTGAGACTTAGTTTCGTGATTTGGGCAGTTTCAGACAGATCGATTCTGAGATTTTAACACTTGCAGATTAGTGTCTGAGATATTCAAGTAAAACGTCGCGAACAATGTGTTTAATTTCGGTGACTTGTGGTTGGTTAAATTAGAAGAAGAGAAACGGCTCTGAAAATTGTGGAAGACTTTCCTGGATTTGAGGATGATGCTCAAATTTGGCAAGCAAATATTGAAGGAGAGAAAAAGACCATACTTTAGAATAAGCAAATAAGTTGGTTTTGCGTTAAATCAAGGACAAACGTAAACCTGAAATTGTAATGGAGTTTTCGAGTCACAGAGTCATAAAGAAGATCAAGCAAGGGAACAGACACATCTGTCCAACTCGTCCATGCTGACCAAATATCACACCCAAACTAGTCCCACCCGCCAGCACCTGACATGTAAACCTCCAAACCTTTCCGATTCATATACTCATCCAGATGCTTTTTAAATGTTGCAATTGTACTGGCCTAAACTACTTCCTCTGACAATTCAGTCCACATACCCACTACTCTCTGAGTGAAAAGTTGCCACTTTGGTCATTTTTATGTCTTTCCACTCTCACCCTAAACCTACGCTTTCTAGTTCTGCTGTCCACCACCCCAGAGAAAGGACTTTGTCCATTTATCCTATCCATACCCCTCGTGTTTTTATAATCATCTATGAAGTCACCCCTCAGCCTCCGACGCTCCACTGAAAACAGCCC
>NW_025155823.1:0-1450 GCF_004010195.1 Chiloscyllium plagiosum
AGTTATCTTAATGATTTGAACAGAGACGATGGAGATCCTCCCCTCCAGATTTTACACATGGATCAATCAAATCAATTCCAAACGGAAATCTTCTTATTGTGAGCTTTTGCGCTTGGCAGAAGAGGCGATAACTTGAGAAACAATTTCTGTCATAGGTGGCTACCACAAATATATAAAGAGGTGCTGTGGGTTTGTTTGCCGATCATTGCCTTTACACGTGCCAGAATTTATGAGCTGCAGATTCATAAGAATGTGTGTTGCTTTAGTGAAGTGTGGAAGTCACTTCTAGTTATTCAGCCGGTCTCACTGTATGGGACATGTCGTAATACTCTTGGTGAAGTATCTGAAAGAATCTTTGAAATCACCTGTAAACGTTGTCTGTGTCATTGCATAAATACCCGTATTTGTGCATAAATGTAAGAGTTGCAGCATGTATCCGATTCACTGCCAATAAATTTTGGGTTATTGGGATTTGAACCGACCGAATAGCTGTCACCTGAAATTAGCCCAAATAGAAAATGTACAATATATGTCAGACAACACAGCACGAAACTGCCTGACATGGCAAAGTCCAAAGCAATGGAGTTCCTCATGCTCTTCATTTATGTGTCGCATTTATTAATTTTCCTGTGGCAACCTTAATATGTCTGACAGTCACGACATGAAGAAGCAAAATAAGAACCATCGGAATACATGGGGTTTATGAGAGTCCAATACCAGAAGAAATAAGCCTTTGGTTAGACAGGACATATTTGTAATCCAGAGAGTGCTGACAGTGTGAGAAAAAGCCATTCGGCCAATTTTCGCCGCACAAACCATCAAAGAACATCCCACACTGACCAGCCCCACTCCCACACCCCTGTTAACCAACATGTAATGTAAGATCTTAAGACCACAAAACAGCAGCAGAAGTTAGGCCAATCGGCCCATTGAGCCTGCTCTTCCATTTCATCCTGAATGAAGGATTTTGTTTTCAACCCCGTTGTACTGCTTTTCCACACAACCTTTGATCACCTTAGCAATCAAGAACGTTTTTATTTTTGTTTTAAATATTCTCAATGACCTGTCCTCCATAGCCTTATGTGGTAATAAATCCCACAGATTCACCTCTCTGTGTGGTAGAGAAGTTTCGCCTTATCTCCTGTCCTGTCTCACCAAAGGCTTATTTCCTCTGGTATTGGACTCTCGTAAAGTTGAAAGAAGGACATGGCAAATGAGATGATACGACGGCTTTAAGTTTTGTAAATGAAGAAAGATGCTGAACGTTCTGTTCCAATGTCTGTAAAGTAAACAGCTTGTGAGGCCTTGATTTTTTTTAAATTTGGAACAGTAGAAATGGCCTGAACTGGTGGGTACAATCTACCCAGGACCTGTTTTTTTTTCAAGTTGTTGCCTTCAATAGCCTTTGCTGGTGTCTTTAAAGTGGATCTGGGAGCTCTTATCCCTGTCT
>NW_025155824.1:0-1450 GCF_004010195.1 Chiloscyllium plagiosum
GCAAGGAGTGATGATGGATATTGGAACATTGGATCTGATTATGATTAGCCCTTTCTCTTAGTGTACAACATAAATAAGGACATGGGCTGTCCGTGGTGAATAGCCCATTATATTTTTTTTCCCACAGCACTCTTTGCATGAAACACAAGTCATTCAGAACAAAATGGACATTGCAAAGTAAATGAAAGTAGGTCTCTCACTTCAATCTCCTTTCTGATTGAGTGGTGTGCTTAAAATTATTAACAAAATGGAATTAGGTTCTTGCTCTACAAAATTGAAATGTAGATTCTGAATTAATGGTGATTGATGGGATTGTGCAAAGATCCAATATTGTTGCTCTGCCAACCATGAGTTCCCTCAGTGGAAGAGAGAGTATCGAGCAGCGAAAAGACATCAGGCATTAACCAATAAAACTGCATGTTAATTGTAAAAGATTTCCTTACCCAGAGAAGATATAGAGCGTAAAATTCATTGTATAACAGGACACTGAGATTTTTTTTTATTCACTAAGGGATGAGGGTATTGTTGATTGGTCCAGTGATAATTGCCAATGAACTGCCCATGAGAAGGTGGGGGTGAGCTGTAATTCTTGATTTTCTGTACTCCGTGTGTTGTATGTAGACCCACAATGCTGTTAGTGAGGGAATTGAGCAAGGGGCACTGAAGGTACAGCGATAGGTTTCCAAGTCAGGATGGGGAGTGGCTTGTCGGGGAACTTTCAGGGGGTGGTGTTCCCATGTATCTGTTGCCCTCGTCCTTCTAGATGGATGTGTCCATGTCTTTTGAAAGTGCTGTCGAAGGAGCCTTGGGGATATTTCTGTGGTGCATCTTGTGGATGGTACACACTGGTGTTCCCATAGTCCTGCACATTCTTCCACTCCAGAATGAAAATCAAATTCCGTGTGGGTTGCCCAGATTGAACTCCTCTCTCCCATTCCCTTCAGCAGTACATTCCAGTCTCTAACCACTCACTACCATGAAACACTGTTCCTTCAAAGCTCATTTGTTCATGTCCATTGTATTCTATCTAACAATCCCTTCCAGTCTGCACGTTGGCCAGTTAGCTTTATATCATTGACAGCGTCACATGTAGGACTCACCACAAAGGCAAATTCATTCTGTCAGAATTGGATTCCATTGTTCATTCCTACAATGTTATAAATTACACAAGTGTTCACCATTCCATGGGATTGCATAGGCTGATGGAATAATAAAGATTGCGTGAGATTGTTGGATATTATCCCTCTCTCTATCACCATTCCCTCAACTTTACTGTTTGACCTGTGAGTTTAATGTTTTCACATTCTTACCCCATACTCTTCATAAAATTGCCAGCAGTCATCTCTCTCCGGCACCTGCTCAGTCAGTGAATCCAACTGACAACAACTCACAGCTGGAAGTGGAAATCTCATTCCAACTCTGGTCCGCGTAAGAACTGTGTAGAATTGAT
>NW_025155825.1:0-1450 GCF_004010195.1 Chiloscyllium plagiosum
GAAATTGTAAAAGAGATAGGGTTTAAACTCATCAAGAAAGGAATAATTGGATTTGGTATAGTCAACACGGTTTGGTGACGGGTCGGTCGTGCCTCACACACCTTATTGAATTTTTTGAGAAGGTGACCAAGCAGGTGGATGCGGGTAAAACCGTTGATGTAGTATATATGACATTCAGTAAAGCGTTTGGTAAGGTACTCCATGGTAGACTATTGCAAACAAATACGGAGGCATGGGATTGAGGTAATTTAGCGGTTTGGACCAGGAATTGGCTAGCTGAAAGAAGACAGAGGGTGGTAGCTGATGGGAAATGATCATCCTGGAGTTCAGTTACTAGTGGTGTACTGCAAGGATCTGTTTTGGGCCCACTGCTGTTTGTCATTTTTATAAACGATCTGAATGATGACGTAGAAGGATGAGTTCATAAATTTGCAGATGACACTAAGGTCGCTAGAGTTGTGGATATTGCCAAAGAATGTTGCGGGTTACAGCAGGACACAGATAATTTTGAGACTGGGCTGTGAGGTGGCAAATGGAATGCAATGCGGAACAATGTCAGGTGATTCACTTTGGATGGAGCAACAGGAATGCAGAGTATTGGGCTTTTGGTAAGACTCATGGTAGTGTAAATGAGTAGAGTTTCCTCAGTGTCCATGTACATAGATCCCTAAAAGTAGCTACCCAGTTTGATAGTGTTGATCAGAGGCATATGGTGTTTGCTTTTATTACTATAGGGATTTTGTTTCGGAGGTCATGCTGCAGCTGTACAAAACCCTGGTGCAGCCGCACTTGGACTATTGTACACAGTTCTGGTCATCTCATTCGTGGAAGAACTTGGAATAATTGGAAAGGGTTCAGAGGAGCTTTACTAGGTTGTTGCCTATTATGGAGATAAGATCATACAAGGAAAGGCTGAGGGACTTGAGGCTGCCTTCGTTTGAGAGAATGTTGAGAGGTGACTTAATTCAGACATTTAATACAATCAGAGATCAGATAGGTTGGATTGCGAGAGCCTGTTTGTTTGGATGATAATGGCTAGCATGAGGATACGTAGCTTTAACTTGAGTTTTAATGGATATAGGACAGATGTCGAAGGTCGTATCTTTACTCAGAGAGTAGCAGGGATGTGGAAAGCACAGTCTGTAACAGTAGTAGACTTACCAACTTTAAGGCCATTTAAGTGATCATTGGATAGGCATATGGATGTATAATGGAGTAGTGTAGTTCAGGTGGCCTTCAGATTGGTTTCATAGGTTGGCGCAGCATCGAGGGTCGAAGGGTCTGTAAAGCATTGTCGTGTTCTATGTTCTATGTGTGCACAACCCAATCGAACTGTATATCCAGTGATTAAAACTCTTATGTAGCATACTATTCTTTCCAATTGAAATTGCCCTGTCCACATTCATCGAATGCATGCAGTGTGGAAACAGGTCCTTGGAAGAGTAACCTG
>NW_025155826.1:0-1450 GCF_004010195.1 Chiloscyllium plagiosum
TATCGGAATTTACATTTCCAAACACAAGTAAATTCTGTCTCTATGAATCCCCTCCAACAAGTTACCCACCAATGACATCAGTCCCACTTGTCAACTGTTTCCTGGCTTTTCTTTATGAACTGTTGTTTAACAATGGCACAAACTTCCCTGTGACTGTCCATGATACAGGTATCTCAGCCAGAGACCGAACAATTACTTCGCTAGCTTCGCAATAGATTCTGGAGTACACCTGATCAGTTCATGGATCATAGAAAAGTGCAGCACAGTACAGGCCCTTGAGCCGTTGTTGTCGTGCCGGCATATTATCCTTCTCTAAGGTCAGACTAACCTTCATGCCCTTCATTGTACTAAAATCCATCTTCTGTACTATGGACAATTTCAAGATATCACCATTCATTTCCCCAAGTTCTCTAACTTCCATATCCTTCTCTACGGTAACTACTGATGCAAAATATTTATTTAGCATCTCACCGATCTCCTGTATCTCCAAACATAGGCCAGTTTGCTGATACTTAACGGGTCCTGTTCTCTCCCTAGTTACTCTTTTTACCTTAATGTATTTGTAGAAACTCTTTGGAATGTCCCTGACCCTATTTTCGAAAGATATCTTATGTCCCCATTTTGCCCTTCTCATTTCCCTCTTGGATATTAGCCTATCCCTGGTACACCACGATGGATTCATTCGATCTCTACTGTCTGTACCTATCATATGCTTCCGCCTTTACTTGAACAGAGCCTCAATTCTGCTCGCCATTCAGCATTCCCTACACCTACCAGCCTTACCCTGCTCATGGACAGGAACATGCTGTCGCTAGACTCTGTAAATCATTTGTGAAGACCTCCCACTTTCCTGCCAATAGCTTCACCAAAACAGCTTTCCAAAGTACCAACATAAAACGTTCAAAGTTGGCCTGACTCAACTTACAACTTTAAAATTTATATTAGGACTATTCTTCTCCATAACTAACAGTTACTGCATAACAGGCTCAAGAAGCTGAATGGCCTCCTCCGTTTCCTCTGTAACAGACTTGAGAAGCTAAATGGCCTTTCCCGTCCCTTTGTAAAAGGGGCATGGGGACAGAATTGCGTCCTCCTCTTCCTGCGCAGCAGTCTAGATGCGCTGAATTATGTCCCAAGGTTATGGAAGAATTTGACAACAGTGAACATAAAACCAGGAGCAACAATACACAAATTCAATGGGCAAAAAACATATACCCTGGTTTATTGGCTCTGGAAATTACCCCAGCAGTCACCATATGCAGCTGTTTTGTTACTTTACCACTGTCTCCCTTTATAAACAGTATACAATATACACAGTCCTGTAGTGTTCTGGCACTACTCCCACATACACGGAAGAAACAATAAGAAGATTGAACGATTTATGGTCCATCCCTAAGCAACGCCCATCCATTCCACGCACACAGACTAAATGTTCCCTTTTATTGGGATA
>NW_025155827.1:0-707 GCF_004010195.1 Chiloscyllium plagiosum
AGGTGTATAGGGACTGGATGTCCATGGTGAAGAAAAGGAATTGGGGGCCGGGAAAGCGAAAATCATGTAGGAGGAGGAGGGCGTGGGTGGTGTCCCGAATGTAGGTGGGGAGTTCTTGGACTAAGGGGGACACGACCGTGTCAAGGTATGCAGAAATGAGCTCGGTGGGGCAGGAGCAGGCTGAGACAATGGGTCGGCCGGGGCAGTCAGGTTTGTGGATTTTGGGCAGGAGGTAGAAACGGGCAGTGCGGGGTTGCGGGACTATGAGGTTGGAGGCGGTGGATGGGAGATCCCCTGAGGTGATGAGGTTATGGATGTTCTGAGAGATGATGGTTTGGTGGTGGGAGGTGGGTTCATGGTCAAGGGGCAGTAGGAGGAGGTGTCCACGAGCTGGCGTTTAGCCTCAGCGATATAAAAATTGGTGCGCCAAACTACCACTGCGCCTCCTTTGTCTGCCGGTTTGATGGTGAGTTTGGGGTTGGAGCGGAGGAAGTGGAGGGCTGCACGTTCCGAGGGTGAGAGGTTGGAGTGTGTGAGAGGGGTGGAGAGGTTGAGGCGGTCAATGTCACGGCGGCAGTTGGCTATGAAGAGATCGAGTGCGGGTAAGAGGCCAGCACGGGGTGTTCAGGTGGATGGGGTGTGTTGGAGGCGGGAGAAGGGGTCGTCAGAGGGTGGGCGGGAGTCCTCTTACCAGTAATAGGGACTGC
>NW_025155827.1:1022-1450 GCF_004010195.1 Chiloscyllium plagiosum
AATCCCTTCTCACACACAGAGCAGATGATTGGTCCCTCCCCAGTGTCCACTCAAGGTTGACATTAGGCTGAAATGTGAAGTTTATTCCTTTCGAAACAGAGCAGAGAAAGCTTCTCTCCCGATGATGAAGATGCTTGTGTGACATTAAGCTGGATCACCAAATGGAAACTTACCCATACATGGAACAGCTGAATTACTTCTCCTCATGTCAACAGGGTAATGTTAAATTAGGACCATTGAATTTAAGACCTTTACAAACCTTAAAGTTTATTTTCCGAGTCGGGGAAAGGTCTCTTGTCAGTGTAAAGCCATTGGTGTTACATGGAGCTGAATGACAGAGTAAATCCCTTCCCACACATAGAGCAGGTGAACGGTCTTTCCCCAGAATGTCTGTCAATGAGTCTCCAGTTGGTCTGGGAATTCGGAAT
>NW_025155828.1:0-1450 GCF_004010195.1 Chiloscyllium plagiosum
TCACTGCGAGAGGACACAGTGTCTCACTGCGAGTGGACACGGTGTCTCACTGCGAGAGGGCACGGTGTCTCACTGCGAGAGGACGCGGTGTCTCACTGCGAGAGGATGTGGTGTCTCACTGCGAGAGGACAGTGTCTCACTGCGAGAGGACACGGTGTCTCACTGCGAGAGGATGCGGTGTCTCACTGCGAGAGCACACAGTGTCTCACTGCGAGAGGATGCGGTGTCTCACTGCGATAGGGTGCGGTGTCTCACTGCGAGAGGACGCGGTGTCTCACTGCGAGAGTGTGCGGTGTCTCACTGCGAGAGGACGTGGTGTCTGAATGCGAGAGGGCACGTTGTCTCAATGCGAGAGGGTGCGGTGTCTCACTTGCGAGAGTAGCGGTGTCTCACTGCGAGAGGATGCGGTGTCTCACTGTGAGAGGGTGCGGCGTCTCACTGCGAGAGGGTGCGGTGTCTCACTGCGAGAGGGTGCGGTGTCTCACTGCGAGAGCACACAGTGACTCACTGCGAGAGGGCGTGTTGTCTCACTGCGAGAGGGTGCGGTGTCTCACTGTGAGAGTGTGCGGTGTCTCACTGCGTGAGGGTGCGGTGTCTCACTGCGAGAGGGTGCGGTGTCTCACTGTGAGAGAGCGCGTTGTCTCACTGCGAGAGGGTGCGGTGTCTCACTGTGAGAGAGCGCGTTGTCTCACTGTGAGAGGGTGCGGTGTCTCACTGCGAGAGGACACAGTGTCTCACTGCGAGAGGACACGGTGTCTCACTGCGAGAGGATGCGGTGTCTCACTGCGAGAGCACACAGTGTCTCACTGCGAGAGGGTGCGGTGTCTCACTGCGAGAGGGCGCGGTGTCTCACTGCGAGAGGACGCTGTTTCTCACTGCGAGAGGGTGCGGTGTCTCATTGCGAGAGGACACGGTGTCTCACTGCGAGAGGATGCGGTGTCTCACTGCGAGAGGACACAGTGTCTCACTGCGAGAGGACGCGGTGTTTCAATGTGAGAGGGTGCGGTGTCTCACTGCGAGAGGACACGGTGTCTCACTGCGAGAGGGTGCGGTGTCTCACTGTGAGAGTGTGCAGTGTCTCACTGCGAGAGGGCGTGGTGTCTCACTGAGAGAGAGCGCGTTGTCTCACTGTGAGAGGGTGCGGTGTCTCACTGCGAGAGGACACAGTGTCTCACTGCGAGAGGACACGGTGTCTCACTGCGAGAGGATGCGGTGTCTCACTGCGAGAGCACACAGTGTCTCGCTGCGAGAGGATGCGGTGTCTCACTGCGAGAGTGTGCGGTGTCTCACTGTGAGAGGGTGCGGTGTTTCACTGCGAGAGGGCGTGGTGTCTCACTGAGAGAGGGCACGTTGTCTCACTGTGAGAGTGTGCGGTGTCTCAATGTGAGTGGACGAGGTGTCTCTTTGCGAGAGGGCACGGTGTCTCACTGTGAGATTGTGTGGAGTCTCA
>NW_025155829.1:0-1450 GCF_004010195.1 Chiloscyllium plagiosum
CATATACTCGGGAACTCTCTGGAATTCCCTATCTTTCACACACACTCGTGGATCCCCAATCTCACACACACACTCGGGGACTCTCCGGGATTACCTATCTCTCACATATACTCGGGAACTCTCTGGAATTCCATATTTCTCACACACACTCCGGGACACTCTGGGATTCCCTAGCTCTCACACACTCGGGGACTCACTGGGATTCTATCACACACACTCGGGGACACTCTGGGATTGCCTATCTCTCACACACATTCGGGGACTCTCTGGGATTCCCTATCTCTCTCACACACTCGGCGACTCCTGGGATTCTATCACACACACTCAGGGACACTCTGGGATTCCCTATCTCTCACACACACTGGGGGACTCTCTGGGATTCTGTATCTCACACACACTCGGGGACTCACTGGGATTCTATCACACACACTCGGGGACACTCTGGGATTCCCTTTCTCTCAGACACACTCCGGGATTCCCTATATCTCACACACACTGGGGGATTCTCTATCTCTCACACACACTCGGGGACTTGCTGGGATTCCCTCCCTCTCACACACACTCAGTAACTGTCTGGGATTCCCTATCTCTCACACACACTCAGGGATTCCCTATCTCTCACCTAAGCTCGGGGATTCACTATCTCTCACCAAGACTCGAGGTTTCCCTTTCTCTCGCACACACTCGGGGATTCCCTTTCTCTTATACACTCTCGGGGATTCCTTATCTCTCGCACACACCCAGGGATTCCCTATCTCTCACACACACTCGGGGATTCCCGATCTCTCACACACACTCTGGGATTCCCTATCTCTCACACATGCTCGGGGCCTCTCTGGGATTCCCTGTCTCTCACACACACTCGGGGACTCTCTGGGATTCCCTATCTCTCACACACACTCGGGTACTCTCTAGGATTCCCAATCTCTCACACACACTCAGGGACACTCTGGGATTCGATCACACACACACACCGGGACACTCTGTGATTCCCTATCTCTCACACACACTCTGGGATTCAGTATCGCTCACCCAGGCTCTGGGATTCACTGTCTCTCAACCAGACTCGTGGATTCCCTTTCTCTCGCACACACTCGGGGTTTCCATTCTCTCAGACACACTCGGGGAATCTCTGGCATTCCCTATCTCTCACACACACTCGAGACTCTCTCGGATTCAATCACACACACTCGGGGACACCCTGGGATTCCCTATCTCTCACACACACTCGGGGATTCTCTGGGATTCTCTCACACACACTCGGGGACACTCTGGGATTCCCTACCTCTCACACACGCGCGGGGATTCCCTATCTCTCATACTCGGGGACTCTGTGGGATTCCCTATCTCGCAGACACACTCGGGGACTCTCTGGGATTCCCCATCTCTCAGACACACTCGGGGACTCTCTGGGATGCCCTATTTCTCACACACACTCGGGGACTCTCTG
>NW_025155830.1:0-1450 GCF_004010195.1 Chiloscyllium plagiosum
TAGCATGGGATTATGGAAAGGTGGTGTTGCATGCAGCACATGAATTAATAATGCAAGGTCATTCAGTTTTAAGGAAACCTCAAGCTAAAACGTATAAAGCAGTTTTCATGGCCTGGACTGCATATGATGGGGTTGGCCTTTTTTCCGACCTGCCATTCATCTCAGGCAGTAATAAAACAAGCAACTTTAATACTCATTCGTGCATTTGAGAAAACGTCGATTGTGTAGGATACCTACTGATGAAAAAAATAATAAGAATTAGCTTTTGTTGACAACAATGCACGTGTCTTCTAGATTTCCAACGGCCTTTCCATTCCGTCATATCACAGCTAAAAGGACTGCAGAAGTCGAACACAAGCTTTTCACTAGATGCAAACTACCCACAAAGAAATATCAGATCAAGAGTGAAATGAACATCCAAATTATTCCAGCAAGTTATGGAAAATTACAGACACAACAATTCTAACCGACTGCAGACCATCTGTAATCACAAAGTTGCAGTAGAAAGCTGGCATCAGGCTTTTAAGGCATGTTGAGGGTTGAAAATCAGGATCATCCAGACGATCAGGATACAGGAATTCCATGTATACCTTTTTTGCATTCGCTTTGCAACAAACGGACCCAGCAAATTCTGTCCATTTGAATTCACTTTGGACCATGATGTGAGAGGACCACTGAAAATAATTAAGGAGAAATTAGTGACAAAGAATTCAGGGACCACATACTTGGAATTTTGTCAAACTTTAGGAAATCAGTAAATAGACACGTACCCTGGCTGCAATTTGGAGAGAGTAAACTGTGCACGTTTATTGCATGTGCGGGAATTGTATTTCTTAGAACAGCATACCATTTCAGTCTTGTGTTTTTCTCGTGAATAGTAGTTATGCAGTAATGGTTTAGTATGATAATACTTTCGTTAATTTGTTCAATTTTCGAGTCAGATATATAAAATATTATTTGTGTATTATAAAATGAGTGTCAGGGATTTCTTTCACTTACCTACTAGAAGTTGCTGAAAAACGTGATGATACCTTTTTTCATGGTCCTTTTAACAGATTATAGGGCCTGGCGCTGTCCATTTGGTTTATCAGTTTTTGTTCTAAGAAGGGTGATCCTTCTCCTCTATATAACACAAAGACAGCAGATGTGGAACTTGGAACACATTTCCTGCAAGGAAAAAAAAAATCAGGAGTCCAATGAAAGCCCTTCAATTGCCTGGATGTGTAAAGCTCCAAAGACAGTTTAGAAGTTGTCCACTCTCCAGGACAATGCAGCCCACGCATTTAGTATTTGATGCACAAGCATCCACTACCTCCCCCACCAGCTCGCAGTCACAGCAGAACATACTATCGACAAGACGAACTGCAGAAATTCACCAAAACTCCTCAGCCATCACGTTCCATGATTATTTTCATGTAAAGACAAGGGCAGCACATGTATGGGAGTACCA
>NW_025155831.1:0-1450 GCF_004010195.1 Chiloscyllium plagiosum
AGTGCAGAGTAATCAGGGATTGATCTGGCAGTGAGAATAATCAGGGATTGATCTGGCAGTGCAGAGTAATCAGGAATTGATCTGCCAGTGCAGAGTAATCAGGGATTGATCTGGCAGTGCAGAGTAATTGTGGACTAACCTGGAAGTGCAGAGTAATCAGCGATTGATCTGGCAGTGCAGAGTAATCAGGGATTGATCTGGCAGTGCAGAGTAATCAGGGATTGATCTGGCAGTGTAGAGTAATCAGGGATTGATCTGGCAGTGCAGAATAATCAGGGATTGATCTGGCAGTGCAGAGTAATCAGGAATTGATCTGCCAGTGCAGAGTAATCAGGGATTGATCTGGCAGTGCAGAGTAATTGTGGACTAACCTGGAAGTGCAGAGTAATCAGGGATTGATCTGGCAGTGCAGAGTAATCAGGGATTGATCTGGCAGTGCAGAGTAATCAGGGATTGATCTGGCAGTGTAGAGTAATCAGGGATTGATCTGGCAGTGCAGAGTAATTGTGGACTAACCTGGAAGTGCAGACTAATCGGGGATTGATCTGCCAGTGCAGAGTAATCGGCGATTGATCTGGCAGTGCAGAGTAATCGGCGATTGATCTGGCAGTGCAGAGTAATCGGCGATTGATCTGGCAGTGCAGAGTAATCGGCGATTGATCTGGCAGTGCAGAGTAATCGGGGATTGATCTGGCAGTGCAGAGTAATCGGCGATTGATCTGGCAGTGCAGAGTAATCGGCGATTGATCTGGCAGTGTAGAGTAATCGGGGATTGATCTGGCAGTGCAGAGTAATCGGGGATTGATCTGGCAGTGCAGAGTAATCGGCGATTGATCTGGCAGTGCAGAGTAATCAGGGATTGTTCTGGCAGTGCATAGTAATCAGAGATTGATCTGTCAGTGCAGATTAATCAGGGTTTGATCTGGCAGTGCAGAGTAATATGGGACAAAGCCGGCAGTGTAGAGCAATCGGGGATTGATTTGCCAGTGCAGAGTATTCGGGGATTGATCTGGCAGTGCAGCGTAATCAGGGACTGATCTGGCAGTGCAGAGTAATCAGGGATTGATCTGGCAGTTCAGAGTAATCGGGGACTGATCTGGCAGTGCAGAGCAATCGGGGTTTGATCTGGCAGTGCAGAGTAATAGGGGACTCAGCCAGCAGTGCAGAGTAATCAGGGATTGACCTGCCAGTGCAGAGTAATCAGGAATTGATCTGGCAGTGCAGAGTAATCAGGAATTGGACTGCCAGTGCAGAGTAATCGCGGGCTGATCTGGCAGTGCAGAGTAATCAGGGATTGATCTGGCAGTGCAGAGTAATCGGGGACTGATCTGGCAGTGCAGAGTATTCAGGGACGGATCTGGCAGTGCAGAGTAATCAGGGATTGATATGGCAGTGCAGAGTAATCGGGGATTGATCTGGCAGTGCTGAGCTATCGGGGTTTGAACTGGCA
>NW_025155832.1:0-1450 GCF_004010195.1 Chiloscyllium plagiosum
CCGATGAGGTTTTGTGGATAGTGAAAACAAGTAAGAGGGGGATGGTGATGTTATAGTGGTTGTACTATACGCCTTCAAATCATCAATGGGAATTGGAGGAACAAATATGCAGTGAGACTGGGGAGACATGCAGGAGCAATAGGGTTGTCATAACAGGTGAATTTAATTTTCCTAACTTAGACTGGGGCTTCCAGGGGTTTAAGGACGGAAATGGAATGAAATTTGCCAAGTGTGTTCAGGAAAGTTTCCACAAGCAGCATATAGACGGTACTACTCGGAAAGGAACAAACTCGACCTACTGTTTGGAAATAGGGCAGGATAGGTGACGGAGGTAAAGTGGGGAAGCATTTTGGGAAAAGTGACTTAAGTTGTAATAATTTTGAAATCGTTATAGGAGGGGCAAATTTGTTCCACAAATTCAAGTTCTGAACAGGGGCACGGCGAATTTTGTCGGAATTAGACAGGGGCTTGCAGGTAAAAGGATCTCGGGCAAGTGGGAGGCATTTAAAAATATGAAATATCTCGAGTTCAATGACTAAGTTTTCCTGTGAGAGTGAAGGGAAGGTGAGGCTGGAAGACAGAACCCTGAATGACAAAAGATATTGAGGCTCTGACCAGCAAAAAGGAGGCGTGGCTCAGGTTCAGACGGCTGGAATCAAGGGAATCCCTGTAGTCACACAGGGGATACAGGAGTTCACTGAAGAAGGAAATCAGCAAGGTGAAATGGGGATATGAGATAGGCTTGTCTGAGAAGACCCAAAAATGTTCTTTCAGTATAGCAAAAAAAAAACAACTAGAGAGAGAATAGGACACTTTAAAATCTAAAATGGACATGCTTGTGTAAAATTGCAAGAGATGGACGAGGTCCTCAATTTACCTTTTTATTTACCATGAAGAAAGACATGAAGACGTGGGACCTTTGGGAGGTTTGCTGTCATATCTTGGTACAGTCCATATCACAGTAGAGGTGCTGTTGGAGATATTGGAACGCATAATGTCGGATAAATCTCTTGGTTCTGACCAGATATATCCAAGAGGGGAGAGATGAAAGTTCAGGGGCCAAGGTCTGGAAGACTGGATGGTAGCAAATGTTGTGCCCTTATTCAAGAAGTGCTGCAAAGAAAAGCCTGGGAAATATAGACCATTAAGCTTCACATCTGTTTTCGGTAAACTGCTTGAGAAGGTTCTGAGAGATAAGATGTGCATGCAATTGGAAAGACAGAGTTTGACTTGCAGCAGTCAGCATTTGTGATTGGCAGATCATGCCTTAGAATTTTGTTAGTGTTTCTTGAGGAAGTGACCAGGAAGGTTGATGAGGGCAAAGTCGTGGACATAGTCTATATGGATTTCAGTAAGGTTTTTGATAAGGTTCCACATGGTAGGCCACTCTAGAAGGTTAATCTCATGGAATCCAAGATGAATTGGCAAATTTGCGACACAATTGACTTAA
>NW_025155833.1:0-1450 GCF_004010195.1 Chiloscyllium plagiosum
GCAACCAGAACTGAACACAATATTCCTAGTGTGATTTAACTAAGGCTTTATTGGACTGCAGCATAACCTTGCCGCTCTTGAACGCAATTCCCCCCAGCTACCGAAACACACCATATACCTCCTTAACAACCCGATCAACTTGGGCGGCAACTTTAAGGGATCTCTGGATGTGGACCCCAAGATCCCTCTGTTCCTCCACACTGCCAAGAACCCTACCTTTAACCTTGACATCTGCATTCAAATTCAATCTTCCAAAATGAATCACTTTACACTTTTCCAGTTTGAACTCCATCTGTCACTTCTCAGCCTAACCCTGCATCCTGTCAATGTCCAATCTTCATAAAGTTGTTTTGTCACACCCTCAAAAAATTGAATAAGGCTTGTGAGACATTACCTGCCGCTCACAAAGCCATGCTGAGTATTTCTAATCAAGCTTTGCTTTTACAAACCTCAGAATTTTCTCCAATAATTTGCCCACCACTGATGAAAGACTGACTGGTCTGTAATTCCCAGGGTTATCACAAATCTCGTTCTTGAACAAGGGAATAACATTTGCCACACTCCAATCATCTGGTACTACTCCAGTGGACAGGATGCAAACATCATCACCAAAGGCACAGCAATCTCTTCCCTCACTTCCCGTAGTAATGTTGGGTATATCCAGTCTGGCCCAGGGGACTTATCTATTTTCATGTTTTTCAAAATTATCAGCACATCCTCCTTCTTAACATCTGTTTGCGTGTATCAGCCTATATCACGCTGTCCTCACAAATGACAAGGTCCCTCTCACTCGTGACTATTGAAACAAAGTATTCATTAAGGACTTACTGTACAATACAGCACAAGCTCCCTCCACTATCTCTGATCGGCCCTACCCTCACTCTAACCATCAAGTTTTTCCTCACATAAGTATAGAATGCCTGAGGGTTTTCCTTAATCTTACCCACCAAGGCTTTCTCATGCCTGCCCCGCATTACAGCTATGGAGCTGTGGTTGGACTCACTTTGGAGCATCCATGATGCTGAGGAGAGCGTGGATAGCACGTTTAGTGAATGGGTCACACTGCAGATTAGGATTGCTTAGGTAAAAAGGGAATGGGTGACCAAAAGGCAGTGCAGGTGTCCTCTGCGGTCATCTCCCTCCAAAAGAGATATACCGTTTTGGACACTGTTGGGGGAAATGGCTCACCAGGGGAAAGCAGCAGGAGCCAGGTTAATGGCACCATGGCTGGCTGTGCTGTCCAGAAGGGTGGGAAAAAGAGTGGAAGGGGAATAGTCATTGGGGATTCAATTGTCAGGGGAGTAAACAGTTGGTTCTGTGGTGGAGAACAAGACTCCCAAATGGTATGTTGCCTCCCAGATGCATGGGTCAGAGACATTTCAGATCATTTATAGGACATTCTGAAGGGGGAGGTTGAACACCCAGCTGTCGTGGTGCACATAGGCATCAA
>NW_025155834.1:0-1450 GCF_004010195.1 Chiloscyllium plagiosum
TTATTGAGTATATTCAGGAAAGAAATTGATAATATTCTTTTACTGGTTAAAGACATCATGGGGCTTGGAGCGAAATTGGGAATTTGGCAGTGAGATAGAGAGTCAGACATGACAACACTGAATGGGAGAGCAGGCTGGAAGGGCTGAGTGGCCTCATCCTGCTCCTGATTTTTGTGTTTCTGTCAGTTTAATGTCCTCCTGAAAATCTCCCCCTGAAAAGTATCAGTGATTACATTGGGGAAGCACATCAGTAGCTGTTTTCGTTCACATTCCTGCATTTTGAAAATGTGGTTTTATTTGCAGAGACGATGAACAGTCAGTGTGAGGATCAAAGTGGGCCACAGGATTCCTGATGCTGTCTCAGTGAAACAGTCACAGGAAGGCTTCCTTACTGTCGATGGCCAATCGCCTGCAATAAAGACCGAGACTTCATGGACCTTCCGGATTGTTCACGGTCCCTGGGTGTGAATGTTCTGTGTGATTTACGGACAATATAAATGTAGCAGAAATATGCTGAATATCCTCATTTAAACGGAGGGAGTGGGCAATTATAAAGCACTGTCTGTTTTATATCTTAAGGGTATCCCAAAATGTTTTACAGGGAATCGAACTGTTTTGGAATATATCCAGCATTGTAGGGAATGGAGGGAATGTTAGAAACAGGGAGAGTTACAGACACTGATACAGAGCCAGAGCCACAGATACAGGATGAGATTGTCCTGGAGATGTTTCAGAGCTCAATCTGTGACCCACACAAGACCGGGACACCAGTGGATGGAAGACAATCAGTTTTTGGTCATATGGAGAAAGGGTTTTATTGTCTCTGTGATTGTTATCAATCTAGAATTCCAAAAGGCCTTTGATAAGGTGCCTCATGGGAGGCTGCTGAGTAAGGGGAAGGCCCAAAGTGTTCGAGGTGAGCTCCTGGCATGGATTCAGGTTTGGCTGTCTGACTGAAGGCAGAGAGGTGGGATAAAAGGTTCTTCTTCAGAATGGCAGTTAGTGACAAGTGGTGTCCCACAGGGTTCAGTGTTGGGACTTCAGCTGTTCACTTTATATATTAATGATCTGGATGGAGGGACTGGGGGCATTCTGGTAAAGTTTGCCGATAAGACGAAGTTAGGTGGACAGGCAGGTAGCACTGAGGAGGTGGGGAGGCTGCAGAAAGATTAAGACAGTTTAGGAAAGTAGTCCAGGAAATGGCTCATGAAATTCAATGTGAACAAATGCGAGGTCTTGCACTTTGGAAAACAGAATATAAGCATAGACTATTTTTTAAACGGTGAGCAAAATTCATAAAGCCAAAGTACAAAGGGATCTGGGAGTGCTAGTCCAGGATTCTCTAAAGGTTGACTTGTAGGTTGAAGCTGTGGTTAAGAAAGCAAATATAATGTTGTCATTTATCTCAAGTGCGTTCGAATGTAAAAGCAGCGATGTGCTTCTGAGACTT
>NW_025155835.1:0-1450 GCF_004010195.1 Chiloscyllium plagiosum
CGCCTACCATTTCCTCTGCGTAATCTTCTACCTGTATAGTTATCCTTGAACCAGTCCAACAGTGGTTGCAGTTCATATGGAAGTGCATCAGCCAAATGTTCAATAGCTTCATCAATGTTTTCAATCAGAATAAATGCAAGACCAATTATCGTTTTAGTTCTCAAAGAAAACTCCGAGTCAATGTTTTACTTACTCAAGTGTCCCAAACTGGCAAGATGTTTTCTCATATTTTGAGCCAGGTGAAAAAAAATCCCCGGATTTCTGCAGAAGGAAAATGCTGCTGCAAACTTTTGAAATTTGCAAGTTCAAAGTCACAGTTGATAATGTCAGGGCGGCATTCAGGCTGTATTTCCAGAACCATTTCAAATAATTTGTCATATGTTGTTCGTAACTTATTTGGGAGTAAAGCATACAACAATGGGAACAAACCTTTATGTATTTCCCCTAAAATAACATAAACTTTTGTGAAAATAGAGGTGGGGAAATTTTGAATGTTCCATCAACATATACATTTTTTGATTGCTTCAGAAACTCGGCATTCCTTTTTCTTCTCAACATAAGAATTCTGCAGGTGGTGCTACCGCTGTTGGCGAGTAAAAATTGTTCTTCATTGCATGCATTAACAGAATATGTTTTAAAGCTTTCTGTAATTACAAGTTCTTCTAAATTTCTTGGATTTACTGTGGAAGAGCAATTTCTTTCCTTGTCCTACGAACCATTTTCTTCAACGCTCTGTTGTTCGGCATCGTCCCTTGGCAAGCTTCTGACAAATTTTCTAGGCACTCGTTAATCACTTGGAAAATTCCCTCTACAGTTTCAGCAGCTCGAAATTTTATCTTTGAAATGACGGTATCTCTTTTCACCTTAGATGCCGAAGCTGCATGCGAATGCTCATTAATTTGTTTCACTAGGTCACCATTTATAACATGAAATCGAGCTTTGCAAATGTCCTTCCTTTCACATCTCCAAAACTTTGTTATCTTATCAGCAGCATATCTATCAAGTACGCATATATAGCCATCGTATGAGTACTTTTCCTTTCCACATTTTGACAAAATTGTTGATGGCATTTTAATGGGTTATATTTTATTTTAATAATAATTACAAACTACTGGAAACCATATATCTGAGCCAAAACAGTTCTGCGCCTACATGGGTCTGCAACAAAATAGGCTGCGCCAAACAGGCCACCCCAAATCGCTTGCGCCAAAATGGCTGCTCCGATACTAGGGAGGTCCAAGTTTTCAAAAAAGGATTCCATTCACACTTCTCCATCTCCACAGCCCTCTGACCGGTATAACTCTGCATAGAACTCCCAAATTCTGGCATTGAACTTCCTCAGTTCACGACTGACATTGACAGTTCCCTCCCTGATAGACACAATAGACAATGGCGCACTTTTCTTCCTAGCCAGGTTAGCCAGGGATCTACCTGGCTTATCCCCATATTC
>NW_025155836.1:0-1450 GCF_004010195.1 Chiloscyllium plagiosum
CACACAGACCCATCCATGTGTACTATTCACATAGACACACACACACAGACCCATCCATGTGCACTATTCACAAATACTCACTCACACACAGACCCATCCATGTGTACTATTCACATACACACGCATCCATGTGTACTATTCACATATACTCACAAACACACATACCCTCTATGTGTAGTATTCACATATACTCACTCACACACAGAACCATCAATGTGTAATATTCCCATACACACACACACACACAGACCCATCCATGTGTACTATTCACATATACTCACACACACACAGACCCCTACATATGTACTATTCACACATACTCACTCACACACACAAAGACAGAGCCATCCATGTGTACGTTTCACACATACTCACACACACACAGACCCATCCATGTGTACTATTCACATACACACGCACACACACACATCCATGTGTACTATTCACATATACTCACAATCACACATACCCTCTATGTGTAGTATTCACATATACTCACACACACACAGAACCATCAATGTGTAATATTCCCATATACACACACACAGAACCCATCCATGTGTACTATTCAAATATACTCACACACACACAGACCCCTACATGTGTACTATTCACACATACTCACTCACTCAAAGACAGAGCCATCCATGTGTACGTTTCACATATACTCACACACACACAGACACATCCATGTGTACTATTCACATATACTCACTCACACACACACAGACCCATCCATGTGCACTATTCACACACACCCACACACACATTCACACACACAGACCCATCCATGTGTACTATTCACATATACTCACACACAAAGACCCATCCACGTGTACTATTCATATATACTCCCAAACACATTCACACACACAGACCCATCCATGTGTACTATTCACATATACTCAGTCACACAAATACACGCGCAGACCCATCCATGTGTACTATTCACATATACTCACACACACAGACCCATCCATGGGTACGATTCACATATACTCACACACACATCCACACACACAGACCCATCCATGTGTACTATTCACATATACTCACACACAGATCCATCCATGTGTAGTATTCACATATACTCACACCCACACAGACCCATCCATGTGTACTATTCACATATACTCTCACACAAACACACACATAGACCCATCCATGGGTACTATTCACATATACTCACACACACACACAGACACATCCATGTGTAATATTCACATTTAGTCACAAACACAGACCCATCCATGTGTACTATTCACACATACTCACACACAAACACACAAAGACCCATCCATGTGTACTATTCACATATACTCACACCCACACAGACCCATCCATGTGTACTATTCACATATACTCTCACACAAACACACACATAGACCCATCCATGGGTACTATTCACATATACTCACACACACACACAGACACATCCATGTGTAATATT
>NW_025155837.1:0-1450 GCF_004010195.1 Chiloscyllium plagiosum
ACTGAATTACACCTCTATTTAAGATAGCATTTCGAATATATTCGAACATCTTCCTTGCTTGTGAAATCGGTGGGAATGTTCTGCAGAATACCTTTTTCTCTCTCATTCTATTTGTCATACTTGTTTAATTGCTGTAAGTATAGTTAGAGGCATTACAAGTAATTGCATTTTAATTATAATGTTTTCCAGAACTTTTCAGTTCATGTTGTTGAAATCGACAAAAGGAAAAAGTCAGTCTGTTCTATTGCGAGGTGCAAAGAGTAAGAGGAAATCCTGAACTAGTATCAGTCAACTCGGAACCATCAGGCGAAGAGAATGTAGAAACAAGATACACAAGTGTGTTTCGTAGTTAAAGGGTCCTGTCAATGGTATGTGAATTTTGGAAGAAAAAACATAAATTATAAAGCAGTCATTAATATTGATTGCTGTCTGACAAACACTTCTGGTGAAAACGTCCTATTTCGACATAATTTGGTGAAATACTTGAAGTACTCTCTTCATCAATGTATCATTTATAACAATAGCAGAATTATTAAAGTCACGAACCTGTATGTGCACGATCAATTACTTTGTTAAAAGAATGCCATGAAAACATTTTATAACATTGACCCAAAGATTCAGATAGGGTCTTCCAGCATGCAAACGTTCGTTCCCACTCCCCCATTCCAAATGGTTTCAAAAATATTAAACTCGTCCCATTGGCTTGAATTTGTCCATAAACCTTTCCCATACATGCACCTTTTCAGATGTCAGATAAATTACTAAATCAAACTTCCATCTAATACTTCTTCTGGCAGATTATTGAGCATACAAACCATCTTCTATGTGAGAAGCTATCCCTCAGGTCACTTTTTCAATCTTTTCCTTCTCCCCCTGAAAATATAACTCCTAACCATAGTCTCTTAACCTCCTATCACCCTCACCTTAACCTCCTTCCACCTATAGCATTCCCAACGCCCCCCCCCCCCCCCAGTCCCTCCTTCCTACCACTTGTCTTAGCCTGCTTGGCACACCCTCCTCATTCCTGAAGAAGGGCTTATGCCCGAAACGTCGATTATCCTGTTCCTTTCATGCTGCCTGACCTGCTGCGCTTTTCCGGCAACACATTTTTCAGCTCTGATCTCCAGCATCTGCATTCCTCACTTTCTCATTGTCTCTAACGCCCTAGGGAAAAGACCTTTGCTATTCACCTTGTCTATGCCTCTCAAGACTTCATAAAACTCTGTGAGGATGCTTCTCAATCTTCTACCCTCCAGTGGAAAATGTCCCAGTCTATTCATTCTCTTCTTATAACACAAACACTCCAGTAGCTGCAACATGACAGCAAAATTTTTCCGATATCTCTCCAATTTATTATTATCCTTCCTGCAGTATGGGCGGCACGGTGGCACAGTGGATGGGTGGCACGCTGGCACAATGAATGGGCGGCACGGTGGCACAGTGGTTAGCA
>NW_025155838.1:0-1450 GCF_004010195.1 Chiloscyllium plagiosum
TACTCAGTAGTGTATAGGGATTAGGAACCACCAGGTTGCGGGCTTGTACTATTTGATTCAATGCCTTTAAGTCTTGTAAGAGACTATAACTTCTATCCGAATATCTTTACTGGCAGTATAGGGGTATTGTAAGGAGATGTGCAGGGCTGTAGTAATCCATCTTTAATCAATCCCTCAATTACTGTCCGCAGTCCCCTGCGTCCCTCTATTGAAATAGGATTTTGTCTTTTGCAAACCACGTCTCTCACTCTCTTTAAACTGATCTCCAAAGCAGGTAATTGTAATCCTCCGCATCCCTTCCCGTGCTCACACTCTGGGTTCCATTTCCTTCTGTGCTTCCTCAGTCAGGATGGCAATTCGTATCAGTCATCTTTGGCCCCATACTCCAATCTCCAGTGACAGGAGTATGATTAAAACCCTCCCCAATACATTACTTCCGATATCAGGAATATATAACAGTTAACTTTCGACTATCTCTTCCCCACTTCCGTTTACCATAGGTTCAAAAACTGGAACTGTAAATCCCTCCTCTTTTACTCCAGAAACAGTCAACATTCATTGCGAGATTTCCATTCCCTTGGATTTAAAATTTAAGGATGACCTTGCTGTCCCCGTATCGACGAGGAAAACTACGTCCTCTTTGTAAGGTCCCACTTTTAAATTTATCAAGGTTTCCTGGTGGGTCCCCGGGGGCAGGAACCCCTGACACCCCTGTTCTTCATCAAGGCTCATAAACGTTACTACCTTTGCTTCCTTTTTCAGATCTGGACATTGTTTCTTAAAATGACCTGTCTCTCCACAGTAATAACTTCCTGCCTGTGGGGATTTCGACTTGGATTCTTGTTCCTATCCACCAGACCCATTAACATCTCTCCCGATCTCTTCTCCTCCCTTTAATTTCAACATTCTAACCGCCACATTCCGGTTTCCTTCTCCTTTTAGTTTTGTCCTTCGCTTTATTACCTCATCAACTGTGGCTGTCATTATTTTTGCCTTTTGTTTCTGTTTCTCATGTTACGTTGCCAGGTCGCTTGTTTAGCCGATTTAACCAATTGAACAGCTTTCGGGCCACCTAATGGCCATTCTTCATCACCCAATGTTTTGTTTGGAACTCGATTTTTTTTCAAGAAATATTGCAATATTTCCTATTTCCTGTAACCTCAAATACGGATTCATCAATTTATGCTTGTCTAACTTTAAATCCTGTTCCTAACTATATATTTTGGAATTTTATGTGCAAATATATATTTATGTATTATAAATTCATTTATTCAGTATTTAATGTTGAATATGTAGCATTCGTACAGTTCCCAACCTCGAAATCCACTATAATTACCCAGTTTTAGCTCCTTAATTTAAAGCCAAAATTAGTTTTCTTAAGTAGTCCAGAAAGTCATAGCTCAATTACAATGCTGTTGGCGGTGAAATAACCAGAGCTGCCTTAAAACGA
>NW_025155839.1:0-1450 GCF_004010195.1 Chiloscyllium plagiosum
AAAAATGTATATTTGATATAACGGTCATGATAATGGCTGAGGATAAAAACGTTCTCTGCTAGAAATTGTATTTTATATTGAGACAAGTGTTTGGAAGGTGTCTTTGGCTGAATACAATAAGGGGAGACAAGCAAAATAACCATAATGACTAATTGTGATTAGGTATCGATAACCAGAAAATAAGTGCATGTTTTTGATTGGCCTTTGGAAAGCATGCTGACTGTTGCATGAATTTATAAAGAAGATGATATATATTGTTCGGAGATTCCCTTCCCATGCGAAATGCTTTCTGAACGCAAGCAGGAAGAAACCCGGGGTAAAAAATGCCTGAGAATTGTCTGCTCGGTAAAAGGAAGCGGTGGTTGAATGAATGAAAGCTCCTTTGACATGGAGCTGAGAAAACCATCAGATCATCACCGAACGTAATGAATTACTGAATGGCCTCATGATGGATTTTAATTGCGTGTGATTTGTTAAACGTACATCTCTACTCCATCCTCTTACTTGTTACACACTGGGGCACAGCCGTTTTCCTGAAATTGGGAACAAGTTGGAACATTATCTGTAACATTCCATAATTGGCATTCTCCAGAATATTCTATAACTGTGTGGGGGGCATTAGAAATGCAAGAGAGAAAGAGAGGGAAGATGATGCATGCAGTAGTGAGAGTGGTGGAGCATGAGCCTTGTTCGGGGGAAGGTGCTAAAACAGATATGCAGTGAGTGTGAGGGAGCAGAGAGAATACGGTGACCCTTATCCTGACAAAGGGGGCAAGGTTATTGATACTTGTCCTGTATTGCTGGGCATTTCTTCAGACCGAAGATACTGCACTGAGCTTGGTGGTGAGCTCAGACCAGGCTCAGTGGGTCTGGTGGAGTGATCCCTCTGGGAAGAGAATGGTCCCCCTCTGTACTAGCCCATCCACCAAGACCTCCGTGCTGCTGTCACCAAACCGTGGTGTAATTTCCCCTTAGCTGCCATGCTCGGGTAAACTGTGCAGGACAGCTCCAAACTGAGAAAGTTCAACCGTGTGACAGTTGGCCTTTTAGAGATGGCATCATTGCCAGGAATCACAGAATATCCAGGGGCATCCAAGCGACTGTGAATATCTCCAGTCATGATGGGTGGGAGAATCGGGCTGGTATTGTATGGGAGGGACACTATGGAGTGGGGTGGGTAGTTAATGAGATGCGTTTGGTAAGATAACACCAGGAAACTAGCTCAGCCTCGTGCATACAACCCCTCTGTCACACTTAATGAAATTGTCACTGAGACAGTTTTTTGTTTGATTCAGCCCAGTGAGGCGAAGACTCTGCTTTCCTCACTCCCAGTTACAAAGCTGCAGAACAAATGCTCATCCAAAACGCTCCATCGCCTGAACTCACAGAAATATCCCTTTCACTCATAATTCTTCAAAATATTGACCCGTGTTGAATGATACTATCGAAA
>NW_025155840.1:0-1450 GCF_004010195.1 Chiloscyllium plagiosum
GATCTTGACCGACACAGTGCTCTGCGCTGAACATATATCTCCTCTGGTTTAATTGTTTCCTGTTGTGGACTAGAATGTGGTATTACTAAACCATTTTAGCTTATCCTGCAATGCATTTAGTTCTCATTCGTGTGATCGCGCCCTGCATCTCTCACTCCATTAATGTTGCAGTGTGCCCATACACAGTATATCGTGTTGGTGAATACCCACTGTCCTGGCAGCCGCCACAGCCTCTTCATTCAGAAGCAGTCAGCCATTCCCATCATCCTTGGGTCTCCACGAACAAAGAAAGTATGCCCTCTCAGATAAAGAATGCCCCCCCTGGTACACGGCTCAAAATACCTTCCCCCTCACCTCTCCCCACCGCCAACCAATCATTTCAAAATATCTTGTGTGTAGTGAGAGCAATGGGGCACCTGAGAATATCAGAGACTAGACCATCAGTGAGATGGAGCAACACTTCCCATGTCTGAACGGGTCAAAGTGAACCATACAGTATGCACTGTATAATTAAGTCGTGTAATTTCTCCCCAAGTGGTTTATTATTCCTGAAAAATAGCCACAGGTTCACGATTACCAAAGATATTTTCCAGCTGTCAAGTCGCTGTCCTTTGCTTATCCAATTAGTGATGCTCCACCTCCTCTTGATAACGTAATTTCCTGCCTGTTTATGTTAAAACATATCTGCTGCATTTATGTAACATGTTGCAAATAGTTGAGGCTCCAGAACTGGCCACTGTGTCACTGCAGTCGTTAAATTGTGTTGATGGGATAAAAACTCATTTATCCCTAATTTATACCCACTCCCGGGTCAGTAACCAATTAGATGCAATATAAACCTTCACAAACCTTCCTTCTCCGTATTCCTGTGAAGCAGCTTTGACAGGCTGAATCTTCCCTTACATTTCCTGTGTAACAGGTATGATAGATTAAAAGCTCTGCTCTAATTGCGGAGTAACCGCCTCCAATGGCTGAATTGCGTTATTCTTTTCCTGTTTATAACTCTTAATGGGCTGAATAGCCTTCTTTAGTGTAGATGTAGTTGCGAATGTTGCTGGATATTTTGGGACCATTAGTGAACAGCTCACTACTGATTTTATGATTGAGGGAAGGTCATTGATGCTGAAGCTGCTGCTAGCTCACACAGCCTCATAGATGCCCAGTTTCCTTTTGCTCGGTCCTTTAGACTTATACCCTACTTAACAGAAGGGAATGCCACATAACACAGTTGGCAGTATCTTCAATACGAGACTGAGACCTTCCCTCCGCCAAGACTATGTGCTGGATGCTACTATATAGAGTCATAGAGATGTACATCATGGCAACAGACCCGTCAGTCCAACTCGTCCTTGCCGACTCGATATCCCAACCCAATTTAGTTTCACCTGTCAGCACCCGGCCCATATCCCTCGAAACGATTCCTATTCATATACCCATCCAAATGCCTCTT
>NW_025155841.1:0-1450 GCF_004010195.1 Chiloscyllium plagiosum
CGAAGCGCAACCCACCCATACCCCTACATTTGCCTGTTTACCTAACACCATGGGCAATTTAGCGTGGCCAATTCACCTGAACTGCACACCTTTGGACTGTGGGAGGAAACCGGAGCACCCGGAGGAAACCCACGCAGACACGGGGAGAATGTGCAAACTCCACACAGTCAGTCGCCTGAGTCGGGAATTGAACCCAGATCTCTGACGCTGTGAGGCAGCAGTGCTAACCACTGTGCCACCGTGCCGCCCACTCAATACCTCAGATAGTGCTACCTCAACACCTCAGATAGTGCTTCCTCAGTATGTCAGAAAGTGATCCCTCAGTACCTCAGACAGTGCTCCCTCAATACCTCAGAAAGTGTTCCCTCAATATCTAAGAAAGTGCTCCTTCAATATCTCAGAAAATGCTCACACAGTACCTCTGATAGTTCTCCCTCAGTACCTCTGATAGTGCTTCCTCAGTACGTCAGAAAGTGCTCCCTCAGTACCTTAGAAACTGGTCCCTCAGTACCGCGGACAGTGTTCCCTCAATACCTAGGAAAGTGATCCCTCAATACCTCCGAACGTGTTCCCTCAGAACCTCAGACTGTGCTCCCTCAATACCTCAGAAAGTGATCCCTCAGCACCTCAGAAAGTGTTCTCTCAGTACGTCAGAAAGTGCTCCCTCAATACCTCAGAAAATGCTCCCTCAAAACCTCAGATATATTTCCCTTAATACCTCAGATAGTGCTTACTCAATACTTCAGATAGTGCTCCCTCAGTACCTCAGATACTGCTCCCCAATACCTCAGAAAGTGCTCCCACAATTTTTCACACAGTTCTCCCTCACTACCTCAGATATTGCTACCTCAATTCCTGAGAAAGTGCTCCCTCAATATCTCACAAAGTGCTCCCTCAGTACCTCAGAAAGCGCTCCCTCAATATCTAAGAAAGTGCTCCCTCAATACCTCCGATAATGCTCCCTCAATACCTCAGATAGTGCTTCTGATAGTGCTTCCACAGTACGTCAGAAACTGCTCCCTCAGTACCTTAGAAACTGGTTCCTCAGTACCGCAAACAGTGCTCCCTCAATACTCAGAAAGTGCTCCCTCAATACCTCAGAAACTGCGCCCTCAGCACCTCAGGCAGTGCTCCCCCAATACCTCAGATAGTGCTCCCTCATTACCTCAGAAAGTGCGACCTCAGTACCACAGACAGTGCTCCCCAATACCTCCGAAAGTGTTCCCTCAGTACCTCTGAAAGTGTTCCTTCAGTACCTCAGAGAGTGCTCCCTCAATGCCTCAGAAAGTGCTCCCTCAGTACCTCAGAAAGTGCTCCCTCAATGCCTCTGAAGGTGCCCCCACAATAACTCAGAAGGTGCTCCTCAATAACTCAGATATTTCTCACTCAATACCTCAGAAAGTGCTCCCTCAATAGCTTAGATAGTTTTCCCTCAATACCTCAGATAGTG
>NW_025155842.1:0-1450 GCF_004010195.1 Chiloscyllium plagiosum
AATACTCCAATATAGTCTGAAGAAAGCCCTATAGAGCCAATGAAATACATCCCTGTTTCAATATTCAATTCCTCTCAAAATGAATGGCATCATTGCATTTGCCTTCATAACTATTGACTCAAAGTGCACCTCGCGAGATGTCTGATCTAGAACTCCCAACTCTCTTTGCACTTCAGACTTGTGAATTTTCTCCCCATTTAGAAAATATTCAATGCTTCTATTCTTCCTACCAAAGTGAATGACCTCAGACTTAACTACCTTGTGGTCCATCTACCACATCTTTGCTCGAGTGTCCTCACCTTTCCAAATCCTTCTGCAACCTCCCCGTCTCCTCAATGCTATCTGTCCGTGTACGCATCTTTATATTATCTGTAAACCTAGCCAGAATGCCCTCAGATCCTTCATCTATGTCCTTAAAGTATAAAGTCAAGAATTGTCACCCTTGTCGAACGGTGTTTCAAACTGCCTCTTATTCTGAGAAAGATCATTTTATCCCAATTGACTGTTTTCTGTCAGATAGCCAATCTTATTTCCATGCTAGCACCTAGCCTCGAACAACATGGGCCTTTGTCTTACTCTGCAGACTTGGGCGTGGGACTTGTTGAAGGTCTTCTTGAAATCCAGATTGCCTCCCCTTGGTGTAAGCCGAAAATCTGTTGCTGGAAAAGCGCAGCAGGTCAGGCAGCATCCATGGAGCAGGAGAATCGAAATGTCGGGCATGAACCCTTCTTCAGGAAGGGCTCCTGAAGAAGGGCTCGTGCCCGAAACGTCGATTCTCCTCCTCCTTGGATGCTGCCTGACCTGCTGCGCTTTTCCAGCAACACATTTTCAGCTCTGATCTCCAGCCTCTGCAGTCCTGACTTTCCCTTTGGTATAACCTGGCTACCATGCTCAGCTCTGCCCTCGGCTGTCTTGCTATTTTGTGACATTACTTTCACCGTGAAGACTAGCGTGAAATGAATGTTTAGTTCCTCAGGCATTTCCTTGTTTCCCACTATTTTCTCTTCTTAGCATGATATTTTAATGGCCTAATGTCCACTTTTGACTCTCTTTTGCCCTATGTATGTCTAAATAAACTCTGACAGTCTTCCTTTATAATGCTGTCTAGCTTTCCCTCATATTTATTTTTTTCCATCCTTTATTCTTTCCTCGTTGCTCTCTGTTGCTTCTTTAAAGCTTCCCAGTCCTTGGCTTTCCCACTGCAATTGTTCACATTATATGCTGTCTCTTTTTTTTCTGTCTCATCCTCTCTGCACCGTGAGTCTTGTTCCTCGTGATGAATCTATGCTGTGTCTCCTCAATTCCTCCCAGAAACCCCTGCCATTGCTGTTCCACTGTCACTGGTGTTAGGCTCCTCTCCCAGTCAATTCCACCCAGCTCCTGCCTCATACCTCTGTCATTGCTTTTATTCAGTCATAAACCGTCACCTCTGATTCTGTGCTCCCTGTCT
>NW_025155843.1:0-1450 GCF_004010195.1 Chiloscyllium plagiosum
TTATGAACCGCAATGACAATGGACTGGATTGAACAAGTCCAAAGGAAATGCTGCTTCACCTGGCAGGTGTGTGTCAGGTTGCAAAGAAATAAGGACCGAGTCCATAAATTTCAAATATTTGGCTTTATTTCTTCTAATATGATGACTACAATGCTGCACACTGAAACCTTGGCAGCTTTAACCATGCTTTCTCTTTTTATTTAGTCTATTTAATCACAAGCTGTTCCCCACATCCTAACAGTAAGATCTAGGCAACAGTCTGTGTGTCATGAATGCTACTGTCTGCTTCAAACTGATTCCATTTGTGTCAACCACATTTGCAAGCCTGTTCTTTGCAATCGCATTTGTAACTTTTACCCTTGTTACGCTGTCACTTAATCACATAATTTTCAATAAACTCAACAACCTCCTTGCTTTAGTGCTCTATACCTCTATTCGCAAATGCATGGATTCACTCAGCCTTCTTAACTAGAGTTTCAACTTGCCTGGCTACTTATAATTTCCTGTCTTCTGTGTCACTCTCTCCTTAAAAAGGGGAGTTATATTTTCCAGTCCACGAAGACCCTCCCTGACTCCAGTGATTCCTGATCTATCACCAGCAATTCCTCTGCAATCCCATCAGCTCTCTCTTTCGAACTATGGGGTGTAGGCTCTCTGGTCGCGGTGAATCATCTACCTCCAGCTTCCCCAGCACTTTCTCCTTAGTGATAGTCACTACCCTCACCTCTGCCGGCTGACTCTCTTTAATTTCTAGCAGGCTGCTGTTCCCTTCCACCGTGAAGATTGATACAAAGTATCTGTTCAATTCCTCTGCCTTTTTTCTCTCAAAACTACTCCAGCTTCATTTCCAGCAATCCAATGTTTGCTCATGCCTCCATCTTTTCTTTTTTATATATCTAAAAACATCTTGCAATCTTCTTTTATGTTATTACTGTCATATTTCATCTTATCCTCCCTACTGATTTTAATAGCTGTCCTCCACTGGTTTTTAAAGGCATCCCAATCCTCTGGATACCCAATAATCTTCACTGCATTGTCTGCTTTTTCTCTTGGTTTTATACTGTCCCTGACTTCCTTTATTAGCCATGGTTGCCTTGTCCTCCCCAGAGTATGTTGCTTCTTTCCGCTGTGCCTCTGAATTATCCCCAGAAACTGCTGCCATCACCTGCTTCACCGTTTTCCTTAGTCTGCTCCCCTTCCAATCCGCTCTGGGCAACTTCTCGCTCATGTGTTTGTTGTTAAATCACTCAATTATAACCATTTCACATCCAAAAGTGAGCAATAGATCTCAACTGAAAGAAGGGAGATTGAGAGGTGGGACACAGAGAAAGATTGGGGGATTTATTAACTAGACATATGATTAGATTTGATTACTTACAGTGTGGAAACAGGGCCTTCGGCCCAACAAGTCCACACCGACCTGCCAAAGCGCAACCCACCCAGAGCCATT
>NW_025155844.1:0-1450 GCF_004010195.1 Chiloscyllium plagiosum
AATTATTTAAAATTCATGTCACTTTTTTATGGATACAAAATAGAATTAGCACCCGTTTGTTCTTTCCTTTACCAATCACAGTGAAGTTTGAATTGTACAATGCTAGATTGATACAGCACGGAAACAGGCCATTCAGCCTAACTTGGCATTCCGGCCACGTTTCCGAAACTAAACTAGTCCCATTTCCCTTTGTTTGTCCCATACCCCTTTGGATGTTTTCTATCCAATAAACTGTCCAAAAGTCTTTTAGATGTTGTAGTTGTACCAGCCACTGCCCTTTCTCTCACAGCTCATCCCAATATGTGAAACCCACTGTGTGGAAAAGTTGCCCCTCAGACCCCTTTTAAATCTTTCCCCCTCACCTTAAATATTATTTACATCGTAGAATCTTTAGACTGCAAAATTATTAAAAGTTGAGAGGTACTGAGAAGCAGCGTAATAACATTCATACTTTAATCAGTGATGTGAAGCAAATAAATTCAAGATGTTGTGATCATTATAATGAACAACAGTTACAAGGCGGGACAATGTTGGTTGAAAAGCAATTCAATAGACACTCAGATATTTTCTTATCAACTCTGAGGTTTTTTGACACATCTCTGATGAAGGTGGGAATTGAACCCATGGCTCCTGGTCTACTAGTACACACATTACCAGAGCCATCCATAATATTCCCATGCAGGAAGGGCAGGATTATAATCATATACTTACTGCGTTTATTCACAGGGAAAACTGCTCAGATATTTATTGTTATAATTGGACTAGGATTGTATTAAACAGTTCCAGTGTGTAATGGACCGATAAAAAGAATTAGTAATTTCTAATAATGATGGAACGAAGCAACAATGGTCTTAAATAAATATAAATCTCATGATAATCAAGTAAGTCAATTTGTTTGAAGCAGTTATTCATCTGCATAAATTTTTAATGCACATGAATTGGAAATAAAGTATTAGTCATTCAATGTGACTACTCAGCGAAAGACAACTTCCCTCATTTTCAAAAAAATGTGATTTCTAAGAATTCAAGATCTATTGTAAAAGCATAGAACAAACATTTGTTAATTCTGGTTTATTTACACAAGGAACACGTGAAATTTAAATAATGCTTAACATGAAAAATACTTAGCTCTTATTGTAATAATCAGAAATGTAGAAATGTTAGAATTGAAGTGAAATACAATCAATACAAGAACGTAAACAAAACTGTGGATGCTGGAAATCACAAACAAAATTGCTGGAAAATAATTCAGCAGGTCTGGCAGCCTCTGTGGAGAGAAATCAGTGTTAATACTTGGGCCCAGTGACCTTTCTTCAGACTGCACTTTTTCTCACAACCGATTCAATCCAGTTAAGATTCCACACTTAATTTTTTTTTTTTGCTATGATTAAGAGATTGTAGAGTGCAATATTGTTTGTATCAGTTGATGGACTGAGACATAGTTCCACAT
>NW_025155845.1:0-1450 GCF_004010195.1 Chiloscyllium plagiosum
CACTGTGTAACTGGACTGGGATGTGTTTATTCAGCAGTGTGAGGCTCACTCACTGTGTAACTGTACTGGGATGTGTTTATTCAGCAGGGTGAGGGTCACTCACTGTGTACTGTACTGGGATGTGTTTATTCAGCGGGGTCAGAGTCACTCACTGTGTAACTGTACTAGGATGTATTTATTCAGCATGGTGAGGGTCACTTACTGTGTAACTGTACTGGGATGTGTTTATTCAGCAGGGGGAGGGTCACTCACTGTGTCACTGTACTGGGATGTGTTTATACAGCAGGGGAAGCGTCACTCACTGTGTAACTGTACTGGGATGTGTTTATTCAGCTCGGTGAGGGTGACTCACTGTGTAACTGTACTGGGATGTAGTTATTCAGCAGGGTAAGGGTCACTCACTGTGTAACTGAACTGTGATGTGTTTCTTCAGCAGGGTGAGGGTCACTCACTGTGTCTCTGTACTGGGATGCATTTCCTCAGCATGATGATGCTCACTCACTGTGTCACTGTATTGGGATGCATTTATTCAGCATGGTGAAAATCAATCACACTGTAACTGTACTGGGATGTGTTTATTCAGCAGGTTATGGTCACTCACTGTGCAACTGTACAGAGATGTATTAATTCAGCAGGGTAAGGGTCACTCACGATGGAACTGTACTGGGATGTGTTTATTCAGCAGGGTGAGGGCCACTCACTGTGTAACTGTACAGGGATGTGTTTATTCAGCAGGGTAAGGGTCACTCACTGTGTAACTGAACTGGGATGTGTTTATTCAGCAGGGTGAGGGTCACTCACGATGTAACTGTACTGGGATGTGTTTATTCAGCACGGTGAGGGTCACTCACTGTGCAACTGTACAGGGATGTGTTTATTCAGGAGGGGGAGTGTCACTCACTGTGTAACTTTACTGGGATGTGTTTATTCAGCAGGGTATGGGGTCACTCACTGTGTTCCTGTACTGGGATGTGTTTATTCTGCAGGGAGATTGTCACTCAGTGTAACTGTACTGGGATGTGTTTGTTCAGCAGTGTGAGGGTCACTCACTATGTAAATGTACTGCGATGTATTTATTCAGCAGGGTGTGGATCACTCACTGTCGAACTATACTGGGATGTGTTTATTCAGCATGGTGAGTATCACTCACTCTGTAGCTGTACTGGGATATGTTTATTCAGCAGGGTGAGGATCATTCACTGTGTAACTGTACTGGGATGTGTTTCTTCAGCAGGGTTAGGGTCATTCACTGTGTATATGTACTGGGATGTGTTTATTCAGCAGGGTGAGGGTCACTCACTGTGTTGCTGTACTGGGATGTGTTTATTCAGCATGGTGAGGGTCACTCACTGTGTAACTGTACAGGGATGTGTTTATTCAGCAGGGGGAGTGTCACTCACTGTGTAACTGTACTGGAATGTCTTTATTCAGCAGGGTAAGGGTCACTCAC
>NW_025155846.1:0-1450 GCF_004010195.1 Chiloscyllium plagiosum
AGAGAGATAGAGACAGAGACGGGGGAGGGAGAGAGAGAGATATGCCTTATTCTTACACTTCCAATTCACCCTTCCAGATGATAGGAATCTGAGGAGACCATTCAGCCCCTCAAACCCGCTCAGCTATTCACTGGGATCAGAGCTTTGCACCTCCTTTCCCACCTTCCTATCCCTGAGGCATCTCTCCATTGCAGCCCTGAATATGTACCCCCCCACCCCACTTCCATGCCCCCACTGGGTGGGAGGGAGCTTCCCAACCATCCGACAGAAGAAATTACTCTTCCAAGAAAGCAATCAGATCCCATCAAAGTCAGGGCAGAGGTTCATCAAAGAGCAAACATTCATGTCCTCACTTTCTCGAGGGAGGCGTGTGACCTATCGATGTTTTAACCCAATTTGGACTTTGTTACGAATTTGGAACAAGTGGCATATGGGCTATCTGTGAGGCGGGAGACAATTAGTGATTGGCTTGCTTTTTTTTTTTTTTTTTTTTTTTTTTGCCAGTAGCCATGGTGATTCTTTCTGGAAATGGCGGTAGAGAGCTAGTTTTGGGAGGCAAAAAGGAATTTGTTTGACAGACTACAAAGTTAGCACATTACCCTTTCAAATGGAAGATTCTGGAAGAGGTTTTGTTTTGGGGGGTAGCTGTAGAGTTTTCTCCTGTTAAAGTTGACCAACATTCTTAGGTGATGACAGACATCTAAAGCAGCCAGAGAGAGAGAGAGAGATGATGGTTCAGTTTTGCTTTATTCACTCCAGGCTGTCGATGGCTGGGCCCAGTATTTATCACCTCGTCCCCTGGTTGACCCCTTGAGGAGGTGAGCTGCCTTCTTCATCCACTGCAGTCTCCCTGCTGGAGGTAGACACTGAAGGAGAGAATCCTAGGATTCTGGACCAGGAAGGAAGGGCCAATATATTCCCCAGTCAGGATGGTTAGGGGCTGGGAGGGGGAGATTCCGGGGGGGATGGTATTCCCATGTAACTGCTGCCCCTTGTCCTTCCAAAATGAAATTGGCATTGAGGACAGATTGCCTCAGAGTAAGGGGTTCCACTAAAAAAGTTTTTCGGTAAAACTCTGAAAGGGTCATGTGAAGCCAAGAAAGTATAAGCTCAGGTGGCAGTAGGCTCCAGGCAAAGGTAGTTAGATTCTGCAGACAATGGGATGAAGTAACAGATAAATTAAGCATTCAGAGATGTTAATCCTTCACTACCTCTGTGCTGTCCCTGACCTGAGTGTTTGATAGGGGAAAGTGTATAGAGAGCTTTTCTCTGGATCTAACCCTGGGCTGTCCCTGATGTGGGAGGAGGAGACAGTGTAGAGGGAGCTTTGCTCAGTATCTAACCCTATTCCATTCCTGTCCTGGGGAGTGTTTGATGGGGGACAGAGTAGATGGAGTTTTACTCTGTTCATAACCCGGGGAAGTCACTGCCGGCAGTGTGTTTCATGGGT
>NW_025155847.1:0-1450 GCF_004010195.1 Chiloscyllium plagiosum
GGGGGCATTGAAAATCTTTCCCCCCACTCCCCCTATGATGTAATTCATCATCCCAACCACAAGGGGTGCTGAGTTGCTCCCTCTGCCCCAGGGCGTAATTAACCCTCCCAACTACAGGGGGGGGGGGGGGGGAAGAACAGAGACCCACCCTCGGCCTCAGAGTTTAATTCACCCTCCAAGCCACAGGGGGCACCGAGACCCTCCCCTGTCCCAGGGAGTAATTCACCCTCCGAGCCACAGGAGGCACCGAGACCCTCCCCTTTCCCAGGGTGTAATTCACCCTCCCAGCCACAGGGGGCACCGAGACCCTCCACTGCCCGAGGGTGTAACTGACCCTCCCAGCCACAGGGGGCACCGAGAACCTCCACTGTCCCAGGGTGTAATTGACCCTCCCAGCCAGAGGGGGCGGAGAGCTGACCCTCCAACTGTCCCAGGGTTTAATTGACCCTCCTAACCACAGTGGGCGGAGAGCTGACCCTCCAACTGTCCCAGGGTGTAATTGACCCTCCCAGCCACAGGGGGGGGCGAAGAGCTGACCCTCCAACTGTCCCAGGGTGTAATTGACCATCCTAACCACAGGGGGCGGAGAGCTGACCCTCCAACTGTCCCAGGGTGTAATTGACCCTCCCAGCCACAGGGGGGGCGAAGAGCTGACCCTCCAACTGTCCCAGGGTTTAATTGACCATCCCAGCCACAGGGAGGCGGAGAGCTGACCCTCCAACTGTCCCTGGGTGTAATTGACCCTCCCAGCCGCAGGGGGGCAGAGAGCTGACCCTCCAACTGTCCCAGGGTGTAATTAACCCTCCCAGCCACAGGGGGCGGAGAGCTGACCCTCCAACTGTCCCAGGGTGTAATTGACCCTCCTAACCACAGGGGGCGGAGAGCTGACTCTCCAACTGTCCCAGGGCGTAATTGACCCGCCAACCGTCCCAGGGAGCGGAGAGCTGACCCTCCAACTCTCCCAGGGTGTAAGTGACCCTCCCAGCCACAGGGGGCGAAGAGCTGACCCTCCAACTGTCCCAGGGTGTAATTGACCCTCCTAACCACAGGGGACCGAGAGCTGACTCTCCAACTGTCCCAGGGTGTAATTGACCCTCCAACTGTCCCAGGGGGTAATTGACTCCCAGGGTGTAATTGACCCTCCAACTGTCCCAGGGGGTAATTGACCCTCCCAGCCACCGGGGGCGCAGAGCTGACCCTCCAACTGTCCCAGGGTGTAATTGACCCTCCAACTGTCCCAGGGGGTAATTGACCCTCCCAGCCACAGGGGGCAGAGAGCTGACCCTCCAACTGACCCAGGGTGTAATTAACCCTCTCAGCCGCAGGGGGGCGGAGAGCTGACCCTCCAACTGCCCCAGGGTGTAATTGACCCTCCCAGCCACAGGGGGCGGAGACCTGACCCTCCAACTGTCCCAGTGTGTAATTGACCCTCCCAGCCGCAGGGGGCGGA
>NW_025155848.1:0-1450 GCF_004010195.1 Chiloscyllium plagiosum
TTTATTGGTCAGTGCATTGAGTATAAGAGTTGGGCTGTCATGTTATAGTTGTACAGGACATCGGAGAGGCCACTTTTGGAATAATGCATTCAGTGCTGGTGTGTTGTGAAACTTGAAAAGATTCAGAAAAGATTTACAAGGATGTTGCTTGGGTTGAAGGTTTCAGCTATAGGGAGAGACTGAAGGGTAACCTTAAAAGTTTATAAAATCATGCGGGGCATGGATAGGGTGATTGGCCGTGATCTTTTGCCCAGGATAGCGGAGTGAAAAACTAGAGAGCGTAAGTAAGAAAGGAAAAATTTAAAAGTTACCTCGGGGGCAATTTTTTCACACATGTATGGAATGAGCTGCCAGAGTTGGTAGTGAAGGCAGCAATAATGACAACATTAAATAAACCTCAGATGGGTTTGTAAGCTGTGGATGGACTGTTGGGAAGGCAGTGCTTGAGATTCTCCCACTATCTAAGTCAGAAAGAGAAATGGAGCTGTGGTTGGCTTTGATGAGCTCTGTTGCCATTTGAAGTTAATGAATCCTCAAGTTGTGTTGAGGTAGAGGTGTAGGGAAGTTGGCTAGAAATGTTTGATGGAATATTTGGAATTTCTCCTTAATAATGTGAGGTTTTCTTGAGTATCTAAAGATAAAGCAATTTTGGGATGATACTCAGCTGTTTTGTTTTTCTTGTTTTGCTCCTTTTTTGTAAACATTGCTCTCCTGTCACCACTACTTCTCTGTCTTTACGTCTCATCACTGGGCTTCTCTCAGTGTCTGTTGGGGAGTGAGAGGCAGCAACTGTGATAAACTAGGATAAAAATCCCCCACCATGGCAAAAAAAAAGCACATAATTCTTTATACTTTGCAAAACACTGTACTGTAAATAGGCAATGCTATTGAGCTAAATGCAAGAAGGCATAGCATCTGACTTGTCTCAAACCTCTGACTAAACTTGTGAGGACCAGGCTATCAGAATTTTGTTTGCTTGCTTCCTTTGTGATCACAGTTCACTAATGTCCCAGTACCAATACCTGGGCCGGGCCTGGTTGCCAATTGCAGTGGGGTGGGGAAATCTATGACAGATTGAAGTTTTTTTGAAGATCAGCATTGCAGATTGAAGTTGACTGTTTTGACTAACATTGCGTCAGCAAACTTGGAGGAAATCCTTTTGAATGTGTTGATTCACTGCTCTAAGCCTATTTACATGCAGTAGTGCTGCAATGTTCTAGGATGTGTGAGGTGTACAAGGAGACCTTGCCCTGAATTTTGTTTGTGTTGTGAAACTATAACCCAAACAGTGTTGAATTTAAAAAGTAAGAATTATACATTTTGAGCTGCAGGTTAATGCCCGATTTTAGAAATGAATATTGGCAGCTAGCTGACACTTCCTTTCTCTCTCCCCAGTCCTGCTTGCACGTCCATCAGATTCCTCACTAAACGGGAGCAGAAACTGATGCAT
>NW_025155849.1:0-1450 GCF_004010195.1 Chiloscyllium plagiosum
CTGGGAAAGTGATGGAGAATGTTAGTTATGCAGATACTGGGAATGTGATGAAGAAAGTGAGGAATGCAGACACTGGGGAATGTGATGGAGAAAAAGAGGAATGCAGATACTGGGAAAGTGATGGAGAAAGTGAGGAATGCAGATACTGGAAATGTGATGGAGAAAGTGAGCAATGCACACACTGGGAAACGTGACGAAGGAAGTGAGGAATGCAGATACCGGGTAATGTGATGGAGAAAGTGAGGAATGCAGATATTGGGAACGTGATGGAGACAGTGAGGAATGTAGATTCTGGGGAATGTGATAGAGAAAGTGAGGAATGAAGATATTGGGGAACATGGTGGAGAAAGTGAGGAATGCCGATACTGTGGAATATGATGGAGAAAGTGAGGAATGCAGATACTGGGGAATGTAATGGACAAAGTGAGGAATCAGGATTAAATGGAACGTGATGGGAAAAGTGAGGAATGCAGATACTGGGGTACGTGATGGAGAAAGTGAGGACTGCAGATACTAGGGAACATGATGGAGAAAGTGAGGAATGCAGATACTGGGATATGTGCATGAGAAAATGAGGAATGCATATACTGGGGAACGTGATGGAGAAAATGAGGAAAGCAGATACTGTGAAAGGGATGGAGAAAGTGAGGAATGCAGATGCTGGAAATGTGATAGAGAAAGTGAGGAATGCAGACTCTGGGAAAGTGATGGAGAATGTGAGTTATGCAGATACTGGGAAAGTGATGGAGAAAATGAGGAATGCAGATACTGGGGAATGTGATGGAGAAAGTGAGGAATGCAGATACTGGGGAATGTGTTAGAGAAAGTGTGGAATGAAGATATTGGGGAACGTGATGGAGAAAGTGAGGAATGCTGATACTGGGGAATGTGATGGAGAAAGTGAGGAATGCAGACACTGGAATATGAGCACGAGAAAATGAGGAATGCATATACTGGGGAACCTGATGGAGAAAATGAGGAATGCAGATACTGGGAAGGTGATGGAGAAAGTGAGGAATGCAGATTCTGGGGAACGTGATGGAGAAAGTGAGGAATGCATATACTGGGAAAGTGATGGAGAAAGTGAGGAATGTACATAGTGGGAAAGTGATGGAGAAAGTGAGGAATGCAGACACCGGGGAACATGATGGAGAAAGTGAGGAATGCAGATACTCGGTAACGTGATGGAGAAAGTGAGGAATGCAGATATTGGAGAACGTGATGGTTAAAGTGAGGAATGCAGGTACTGGGGAATGTGATGGAAAAATTCAGGAATGCAGAACTGGGGAAGGGATGGAGAAAGTGAGGAATGCAGATATTGGGGAACGTGATGGTTAAAGTGAGGAATGCAGATATTGGGGAACGTGATGGTTCAAGTGAGGAATGCAGGTACTGGGGAATGTGATGGAGAAAGTGTGGACTGCAGATACCGGGGAATGTAATGGAGCAA
>NW_025155850.1:0-1450 GCF_004010195.1 Chiloscyllium plagiosum
CATTCAGTGTTTCCCTGCAACAATTCTCCCATTTCTAGTCTGCTGCAAGAATTCTCTCATCTTGCGATCCCTGCAGCAAATCTCCAAATTACCGATCCTGCACATATCTTCCCTTTCGTGGTGAACTGCACCAACTCCCCCTTTTCGTGGTGCACTGTATTGAATCTCTGCCACTAATCCTTTGCAACATTTGCCCTATTTCCTGATTCACTGCCCGTGTTCTCCCGTTTGCTCCAATTCTCGAAGTTATCAGCACCCTG
Source organism: Chiloscyllium plagiosum (assembly GCF_004010195.1). NCBI lineage: Eukaryota > Metazoa > Chordata > Chondrichthyes > Orectolobiformes > Hemiscylliidae > Chiloscyllium > Chiloscyllium plagiosum. Next base: position 261 of record NW_025155850.1, read on the forward strand.
CACCAGGTCTTTCATTTACTGATACCCCACACCAATTCTCCAATTCAGTGTTGCATTTCCCTCAATTAATGATGTCCTGAACAGGCTCAGTGCTGCCTTACACCAATCCCCATACTGACTGATGCCATCCCCCAATTTAGGGGCTCCCTCATCTAAATCTTTCAAAATGTATTGTCCTGCCCCAATTCTCCCATTTAGTGCAACACAGCATAACTCACCCAATTAGCACTGAACTGCACTAAGTCACCCATTATCTGATGTCCTGTTGAAAATTATGACATTTCGATAAGCCCTGTCGAAATTTATCCATTTAGTATTTTATTGCAATGTTTCTCCAATTTAGTGTAGTGCTTACAGCATTCTTAAATTTAGACATGGACAAGTTGGTCTGAAGGGTCTGTTTCCGTGCTGTACATCTCTAAGGCTGCAATTAGTGCTTTCCTTCCCTGCACCATTTCTCCCATTTACCAATCCTGCACTAATTCGGAAATTTCACGAATTCACCCATTGACCTTATCCTGCCTCAGCCCTCCCACTTAGAATTTAATGGCACCTGCATGAATTCTCCAATTATTGTTGCCATGCATCAATTCCTTCCATTTAGTTGTTCCCTGATACACATTTTCATTGTATGGATGCCCTGCTGATTATATTTGTTCATTTAGTGATGCACTGAACTGAATCTCCAAAATACCGATGCTTGCAACATTTCTTTTTATTGATTCCCTGCCCCATTCCCCAATTTCGACATGCTCTGCTCCAATTTTCTAATACGAAGACTTTCCCACCAATTTTCCAATGTAATGGCACTGTGCACCGAATCTCCCATTTATTGAACCCACCAAATCTCGAATTGACTCATACCCATGTACTAATCCTTCCATTTACTGATGCCCGAGCCCGATTCTACCATTTAAGGGTGCGCTACTCTCATTCTCCAATTTCCTGGTGCCATGACCCCATTCTCTAATTTAGCTCCACTGTGCACCAGTTCTTCCATTCAGTATTTCCCTGCAACAATTCTCCCATTTAGTCGTCCGCTGACAGAATTCTCTAATCTTGGCAATCCCTGCATCATATCTCCAAATTACCCAACCTGCAAATATCCCCCCTTTCGTGATGAACTGCACCAACTCCCCCATTTTCTGGTGCACTTGATTGAATCTGGACCACTAATCCTTTGCAACATT
>NW_025155851.1:0-1450 GCF_004010195.1 Chiloscyllium plagiosum
CAGGGGCAATGTTTTTACACAGAGAGTGGTGTGGGTATGGAATGAGCTGCCAGAAGAAGAGTGATAGATGCCAGTACAACTAATACATTTAAAACTCATTTAGACAAACATATGGATGGGAAACATTTCGAGGCAATTTGGTCAAATGAAAGCAGATGGGACTAGCTTAATTTGGAAAACCTGGCTCACATTGACATTCAGAAAAGCTTCGCGCAGGTTCAGAGTGGTTTTGTGAACGGGAAGTTATATTTTGCCCGTAAAATCATGCAAAGTATTTCTGGAGATGCCTGAGAATGTAACAAGCGGACTTGATAATGGGGATCTGTTAGACACCAGGCTTTCCAGAGTTTTTCCAGAGTTTTTCCACAAAATAAATGTTCTCACACAAGACAGATGCCCGTAGGATGATGGAGAATGTATTAACATGGGATGATGATTGCTTCACATATAGAAATCGGAGAGTCAGGATTAATGGATCTTCATGATAAAGGTATATCTGCTGGAGGACCACAGCTATCAGACAGATGGCATCAGTTATTTACACTCTATACTGATAGCCTGAAGGAGGGAGCTGAGTGCAATATACATCCGAGGTTGAGGATGACACTGAGAATCAAAAGGCAGGCTGTTATTTAATGGAGAGGACTTCCAGAAAAAGAACAGTACAAAGGGATTGGAGTGTTCCTGTGTATGAAACATAAAGTTAGCATGTTGTTGCAGCAAGTAACTAGGTTGGTTCATTAGCCGGCTTCGACCAATGAAAGGGTTGTGTTATTGAGAATCTGTAAAGTGGAGAGGCGATTATTCATTGGGGTTTAAATTAATGAGGAGTGATACTGCTGAAAAATACAAGACACGGAAGGGACTGGAGAAGGGAGATGTTGAGAAGTTGTTACCATTCCTGAGTAGAGTCTCGAACTCGATGACATAGATACCGAATATGGAACATCGATTTCTATCTGAGATGCAAAGTGATGTTTTCTCTCAGAAGGTAGTGAATGTTTGGAATTCCCTAACCCAGAGAGGTGTGGAGGGATACAAGGAGTTGGCAAGAAAGTGGAGTTAGACCTGGAGTAGATCAGCCATGTTCGTAATTAATTACATGGCAATCTTGAGGGGCCGAATAGCCTACACTTGTTCTTATTTATTAATTTCACATGTTATGCTTTTGCAAAGTAACTGGTTATTCCCCCGGAAGCTGTGTTGTGTAATGCAACATTCGGGTGAGCAGAGGATTTGTTTAGGTTAGCGCTGGGTGGGGTATAGGGGCTGTATATACAGCAAATCTGGGTCTGTAACATGACCCACATCTGGGTCAGACGTTGCGGAGAGGGGAAGCCTGGAAACAGAGATTGGGGGTGAGTGTCACTTCCTGACCCAGCCTGGATTTTCCAAGTACATTTCAAAAACTGCACCAAACCATCGGAGTGGCTCGATCTGCCCCTATGTA
>NW_025155852.1:0-1450 GCF_004010195.1 Chiloscyllium plagiosum
CAGTCAGATGGAAAAAAGAACTGTTTGATCAAATACAGAGAGGTGTTTTGAAGAGGTGTTTGTGACTGGATATCCGTGAATAGTTTCGGAGTGCTGCGGGTCATAAAGATGATTGCCAAAGAATGCAGCAGGATATAGGTCTGCTCGAAACCTGGGTGGAAAAAAGACAGATGTCAGATTATCTGAGCAAATGCGGGATAACGCATTTAAAAGGTCAGCTGCAGGAGAGAGGTATGCAGTAAATGGAAGAAGACAATGTTGCTCGGCGTGCAGATCCACAGTTCCCTGAAATAGGCAGTACAGGTGGATCAGGTGGTTAAGAAGGCCTATCGCATAACTTTGTACACCCATTAGAACACAAAGTGTAAAGATTGGCATGCCGTGTTGCAGCTGCATAGAACGTTATTTCGGCCACATTTCGAATATTGTGGACAGGACTGGTTACCAGATCAGTAAAACAATCTCCGAGATGTTGGAGATAATTTGAAAAACGTTTACAAGGATGTTGTCTGGTTTGCAGATTGTAAGCTCTGAGAAGAAATTGGATAAACTTCGTTTGCTTTAAATTGGACATCAATGGTTATGGAGCTCCCTGATAAACATTTACCCTTTTAATGAGGGTACAGATATCAAACTACGAGTAGCCACAAGTAAAAAGGGGAAAGATTCTAGCAGATATGAGGAGCGTGTTTATTTTTCTGTTCCAGATGTGAAAGTGCCTGGAGAGCGCTGATAGAGGAGAAGATAAATGGCAATGTTTAAGGGCTAAGTGAGACACAGATGAGTAAGCAGGGAATCTAATTTCCCCAACTTTCAATCCCGGATCAAAACGTCCAAATTAGCATCACCCTCTTGAATTGTCCAACCCATCCATGTTCATTCCCACATCTGTTGAACTCCTTTCCAACCTATCACCACGAGCCCCACATCCATCTATTTTTTTCCTTTCCAGCTATCTTCACCCGAGCCCCATCTCCCTTCCATTTTGCTTTCGGCCGCTTGGACTTCCACCACATTCCTCATGATGAACCTATCGTTGAAATGTCAACTCTCCTGCTCCTCGGAAGCTGACTGACCGGCTGTGCTTTTTTGGCCGCATAGATTTCGACTCTGATCACCAGCATCTGCAGTCCTCACTTTCTCCGAGCACAGGCATCAGGCAGAGTTAGGGGCAGGGACAGCGAATAGGTTAGAGACATAACGAGAGAAGGTGCTGCATGCAGTGGGAATGGGAGAACATGAGTCTTTGTGGGAGGTGGGTGCAGTAATAGAAATAGAGTGAGTGTGAGTTAGCAATTTATCGATGGTGGCACTTAACCTGTTGCAGTGGAAAAGATCACTGACCACCGTCTACATTGCAGGGCATTGACCCAGAAGGCTGGCACCTCACTGACCCTTAGGTTCAACCTCGGACGATGCTGGCAGTGTCTGTTGTCATCGCCTCCCCAGC
>NW_025155853.1:0-1450 GCF_004010195.1 Chiloscyllium plagiosum
GGGAAATTTGCTGGCGGTTTTCGGATAAACGAGCTCAGCAGGGGAATGGGCTCCTGGGGTGTCGTTCGAGTGCAAACGAGGATGAGAGTAGACAGGGAATGAAGAGGAATTCAGGGTGACACTAATGAGCTGACTGACAGCAAGCTGGTTAAAAGTGTGCGTGCTTCAAAGCCAGAACAAACCGAAATCAGGTGTGTAAAATTGCAGCATGGATAGGTAACTGGGACTTCAATGTTGCGGCCATGTCGGGGACAAGGATAGACAGGGTTAGGAATGGGAGTTATCGTTCCCAGGATTTGAAACCTTCATTGAGAACAGGGGAGGTGTTTAAATATGGGGAGGTGTGGCTTTGTTAGTCAATTACAGCATAACGGTAGCTGAAAGTAATCTTGGCAAGGATAAGTCTACTGAGGTAGTATGGGATAAGGTAAGGATCAGGACAGACGAGGCCACAAGGCTGGAAGTTTTCTTTAGACCTCCACAGACTTCCAGGGATGCGGAGGAGCGGTTCAGCCAAACGATTCTGGGTAGGAGTGAAAGGAACAGTTTGGTCATTGTAGGGACTCGAACGTCCTCAGATTGAATGGAAACGCTATACCTCTGGTAAGTCGGATGGATCGGTTTTCGTCTCACGTGTGGAGGAGGGTTTCCTGGCACAGTATGTCGAAGAAACGACAAGAGTGACGGCTAAACTGGATCTGGTGCTTAATAATGGAGCAGACTAGATGTTTGAGTTAGTGTTTGGAGAAAGTGACCATAATTCAATTGTGGTTAGTTTAGCAATCGAAAGCGATAGGAACATAGCATAGGGCAAGAATAATAGATGAGGGAAGGGCAACTTTCATGCGATTACGTAGGACTTCGGATGCATAGAATGGAGTAGCAAAATTAAGGGGATGGAGCAATCGAAATGTGGCGCCGGTTCATATATTGTGTTCATATATAAGAAACATATGTTGTGTGTCCTTTATAGTTATGCCCCTATAGGGTAGGGAGAAAGTAAGAATGTATGGGAACCGTTGCTTACTAAATAAATTACACGTCTTGTTCAGTGGAAGAAGGAGGCTTATGTGACATGGAAACGAAATGGTTCATATGAGGCGATGGAGATTGGTTTATAAGTATTTAAAGACAGACATAAGAGGAACGATGAGATAAGGTGACCAGTCTTTGTCAGGTACAATTACGTAGATCCCGAAAGCTTTCTATAGGTATTTGAGTAATAAAAGGATGACTAGGGTAGGGATAGGGCCAGTCAAAGACAGAATTGAGAAGTTTTGTGCGTACACTTTGGAGACTGGAGAGGTGCTAAACGAATATTCCCCAACTGTTATCACTCAGGAAAAAGGAGATTATTGTAGTGGAGAAAAGTGTGATGTGGGATATTAGACGAGAAAGGATCGAGTTGAGTAAGGAGCAGGTGTTATCAATTCAAGAAGTAGTGGAAGCA
>NW_025155854.1:0-1450 GCF_004010195.1 Chiloscyllium plagiosum
GTCCATAACCTCATCACCTCGGGGGCTCTCCCATCCACCGCCTCCAACCTCATAGTCCCACAACCCCGCACCGCCCGCTTCTACCTCCTGCCCAAAATCCACAAACTTGACTGCCCCGGCCGACACATTGTCTGCGCCTGCTCCTGCCCCACCGAACTCATCTCCGCATACCTCGACACGGTCCTGTCCCCCTTAGTCCAAGAATTCCCCACCTACGTTCGGGACACCACACATGCCCTACACCTCCTCCATGATTTTTGCTTCCTCGGTCACCAACGCCTTATCTTCACCATGGACATCTAGTCCCTGTACACCTCAATCCCCCATCACGAAGGACTCAAAGCCCTCCACTTCTTCCTTTCCCGCCGTACCAACCAGTACCCTTCCACTGACACAATCCTTCGACTGACTGAACTGGTCCTCACCCTAAACAACTTCTCTTTCCAATCTTCCCACTTCCTCCAAACGAAAGGAGTAGCCATGGGCACCCGCATGGGCCCGAACTATGCCTGCCTATTCGGAAGATATGTGGAACAGTCCATCTTCTGCAACTACACTGGCCCCACACCTCCACCTTTTCCTCCGCTACATCAATGACTGTATCGGCGCCGCCTCGTGCTCCCACGAGGAGGTTCATCCACTTCACTAACACCTTCCACCCCGTCCTCAAATTAACCTGGACAGTCTCAGATTCCTCCCTCCCCTTCTTTGACCTTTCTATTTCTATCTTAGGCGACCGAATCAACACGAACATCTACTACAAACCTACCGACTCCCACAGCTACCTGGACTACACCTCCTCCCATCCTGCCCCCTTTAAAAACGCCACCCCATTCTCCCAATTCCTTCGTCTCCGCCGCATTCTTTTAGATTAGATTAGATTATCTTAGATTACTTACAGTGTGGAAACAGGCCCTTCGGCCCAACAAGTCCACACCGCCCCGCCGAAGCGCCACCCATCCATACCCTTACGTTTACCCCTTACCTAACACTACGGGCAATTTAGCATGGCCAATTCACCTGACCTGCACATCTTTGGACTGTGGGAGCAAACCGGAGCACCCGGAGGAAACCCACGCAGACACGGGGAGAATGTGCAAACTCCACACAGTTAGTCGCCTGAGGCGGGAATTGAACCCGGGTCTCTGGCGCTGTGAGGCAGCAGTGCTAACCACTGTGCCACCGTGCCGCCGCATCTGCTCCCAGGAGGACCAGTTCCAAAAACGTACAACCCAGAAGGCCTCCTTCTTCAAGGACCGCAATTTCCCCCCCGATGTGGTCGACGATGCCCTCTACCGCATCTCTTCCACTTCCCGCTCCTCCGCCCTTGAGCCCCGACCCTCCAACCGCCACCAGGACAGAACCCCACTGGTCCTCACCTACCACTCCACCAGTCTCCATGTACAGCGTATCATCCGCCGTCATTTCCGCCACCTCCAAACGGACCCCA
>NW_025155855.1:0-1450 GCF_004010195.1 Chiloscyllium plagiosum
GTGATGAAGTTCCCTGCAGGATTTACAAACAGCGTCTGCTGGGATCTGGGCTGAGACATTGGAATTAGCCAGATATGGAACTGCACACTCCATCCATGAGGAACAAAGAGGAACAAAGGAATTGTGTTCCACGTCACAATTCATCTCCAGGTTTGGGATCCAGCTAGCACCTGAGAGTCACATGTTCTGTCTCGGGGAGAGTCTGGGAGGTGGGGCAGCTGGTGAAGAGGGCAAACTTGATCTTCAAAAGAGTGGCACTGGAAAAGCAGAGCCGGTCGGGCAGCATCCGAGGGGCCGGAGAGTCAACAGTCTGAGCAAGAACGTGCCACTTTCACCTCGGAGATCTCAGCTTGCTGAGACTTCCGGCCCTGAGAGCAACGCCAACCATTCAGCTGCCGAACCTTCAAGCTTCCCTCACTCTGGAGAACCATTCTCCTCATGCCTCCAGCCTCTGCAGTCACCACCGTGGTAGACCATAAAGGGTTAACATCCATATTCCATCAGCTCCACCCACCTGACTGACGTGTCCCAGAGTCACAGGGTGGACACAGAGAGCTCTCACTTTCAGAGGGAACAGCAGTATCTGCAGCATCTCTGTAAGGTCCCAGTAACTCACCCTTACCAAGTGTAGCTGTGTTTACATGGAACAAACCTACTCATTATCTCGGAACAGAGTCTTTTCTGCAGTTTCTCCCCCCGTGATGCTGTATCCTCTATCACTAACCAGCAGATGGCTCCAAGACAAAGTCAAACCAAAGGATAAAAATCACACAGCACCAGGTTATAGTCCAACAGGTTTAATTGGAAGCACTAGCTTTCGGAGCTCCGTTCCTCCACAACCACCTGATGAAGGAGTGTCGCTCCGAAAGCTAGTGCTTCCAATTAAACCTGTTGGGCTATAACCTGGTGCTGTGTGATTTTTAACTTTGTCCACCCCAGTCCAACACCGGCATCTCCAAACAGAGATACAGTAAGGAGTGCAGAGACACAGTAAGGAGTACAGAGGCACAGTAAGGTGTACAGAGATACAGTAAGGTGTACAGAGATACAGTAAGGTGTACAGAGATACAGTAAGGTGTACAGAGACACAGTAAGGTGTACAGAGACACAGTAAGGAGTGCAGAGATACAGTGAGTTGTGTAGAGATACAGTAAGGAGTACAGAGATACAGTAAGGTGTACAGAGATACAGTAACGAGTGCAGAGATACTGTAAGGAGTACAGAGATACAGTAACGAGTATAGAGGTACAGTAAGGTGTGCAGAGATACTGTAAGGTGTACAGAGATACAGTAAGGTGTGCAGAGATACAGTAAGGAGTGCAGAGATACTGTAAGGAGTACAGAGGTACAGTAAGGTGTACAGAGATACTGTAAGGTGTGCAGAGACACAGTAAGGAGTGCAGAGACACAGTAAGGAGTGCAGAGATACAGTAAGGTGTGCAGAGATACA
>NW_025155856.1:0-1450 GCF_004010195.1 Chiloscyllium plagiosum
AAGGAGAGTCTGTAATGTTAAGCTCACTCAGAAGAGGAATGGTCTGCACACAATTGGCAGAGATTGAGACTATGTAGCTACAGTAAATGAGAGGTATCTGTTGAGTGAAGTGACATTGAGAAAATATTGATCTTGAATTTCAATGGGTATTCTCCAAGTTTCAAACTTCATTAGAGAACTGACCAAACACAAAGTGAATCAGTAGCGACTTGGTGTATCTTAATTTACTAGGATCCCGCTGCAGTCCTGTTGGATTTACTACAAAGACCAAAAACCTGCCTCTAGAAGATTAAGATCCATTCATGGTGTTGAAGAGGCAATTGTAAGTGGGCAACTTGGAGACAGAAGGATGGGGAAGCCGTCTGATCATCCCAAGCGGCCCATTCAATGAAGCACCTCTTTGCCGACACCGACTTTACTATGCTGGCAGCTTAAGGCAGGTCTCTCACACAACAGGTTAGGAAGGTATATACATGCAAAGTAATTGCCCATGTATTGACCTCGGTGTTTTCGCAAGTACGTGGCTTATTGAATCCCCTGCCTGCCACTGGCGTAATCTTACTTTAGACAGGGACAGGTGGTAGTACAGAGAACGTATCTATTGTCAACGTCATTCATGACGGTCGATTAAACCATCCTCTTGTTCAGCTATTTTATTCTTAATTCACTTTCAGCATGAATCTCTCAGACTGACAGCTCGACAGGCTTTGCTACGGGTGCGTTATTTTGAGTGGGGTGAGGGGAACCTGATTAATAATTTTCAGATCTGGGTGGGAGGATGGACCCTGACAGCAAAATGTTATTTCAGGTTTCACAAGCGTATTTTTAATGCTTCTGTATAATTTTATAAATGAAAGATGCTGCAGCCTGATTATATTAATCTGTTTATTCAGGACGAGGAGAGTTACAGGAGAATGATATGGGAGGACAATATAAGATACATCGAACAACACAACATCGAACACTCATTGGGAAAACGCACATCTAAAGTTGGAATGAACAAATTTGCAGCTCTGGTGTGTCCAGGATGTATCGTCTGGGATCTATTTGATGCTGGTCATTGTGAAATTGTGAAGCAATATAATTGTGAAGTTATATTCAGCTACAGGAGCAGCACTTGGACATTTGGTCCTCCAAGCTGACTCACTCATTCAGTACACTCAAAGACTGATCTCACTTTCCTCCAAATTGTTGATTCCTTCCTTCTCATTCTAGGTTTCCATAACCCGTAACTCCTCTGGAAATCATAAACATCTCTCTCAAATTTGTACATATTCAATGACTCAAGTCTCCATTTCTCTCTGCGGAATAGAACTCTAATGACTAACAATCCCCTGATTCGATAATTTCTGCTCACTTGCACGATCAGATTCTGTACAACTAAATTGCATTAAACAACACTGGCTGGCTTGAGCTTCCTCTATGGACGGCAGTCACACTATGGATACAC
>NW_025155857.1:0-1450 GCF_004010195.1 Chiloscyllium plagiosum
ATTCGCTGCAATGCTAGTGCCGTGTTTTTTTTTTTCTGTACAGGAAATACGTCGGCAAGTTATCACATGTTTGGTACATGTCGGTGTTTTTGCTGGATTAGAACAGCGTGGTTGTAAGTATGGCGATCTCTTGACTTGAGTCACTGTTTCCAGTGTTCTGAGACGTTTCCTATGGTGTGTGGAGTGAATCAAATTGACTGAATATTGGTGTTTCTGATTCTGGGGCCCATTGATGAAGTCTGAAATGGATCAACTGCCCAGCGCTTCTGGTGTGCTGCACTCCCAAAAAAACTGCGGATTTCGTTATGGGAGAACAGCCTCCACTTCCAATGTTGTCTTTCATTGTATCCCATCTTTTATTAATGAATATGGCAGGACCGCAATGATCGATCTGAACGATTGATGGTGGGATCACTGAGCGCTGTCCATTACTTGCTGCTTGTGTTGTGAAGCATGCAAGTCGTCCTGTTTTGAAGTTGAAGACAACAGCTTATCCAGCTTGGCCCCTTATCTCTGGGCTTGCTCGGTGTTGCTACTGAGAAGTCGTTCTGCACTTTTCATTGAACCTTGGAGGATCCCTGGCTTGATAGTAACTCTACAGTAGGAGGTATATCGCGCCATGAGGTTGTAGTCTGAATGAGTCGTGCAGAGTATGATTTTATTGCTGCCCATGGCCCACTGCACCTCATGTGCGCATCGTCATTAATTGCTTGATCTGTTTGAAGGCTATCCCATTCAGAACGCAGGTTGCTCATTGACAAGTTGGGAGGTTCTAACAAATGTGTAGATGGCAAATCCTCCCCACAAAATCCGTCCTGTGGCCATTCCTACGGGTATATTAAATGAAGAAGTGTAGTTACAGGAGATAGATTGAAGATGATGAGCCCAATTATATATTTCCCTTTTGTTGATTTCGTCATAAACTACCACAGAGCAGCCTCGCAGCCACAGGATCCAGCATCACTGCTAAGTCCTATATAGACGCTATATCAAGGAGCAGACCCTCTCTGCCTGGCATTGATTTGTCAGTGGGACAGAACCCACCAGGGAGGATGATCATGTTGCCTGGGACATCGCTCTTTTAACAGAACCCACTTTTAAAGACACTGTCTGACTTTTGCTTGATTAGTTCTGTGGGAAATATTTGGCATGTCACTTTATCGTATTGTTCAATGAAGAGTTAATATCACTTTTTTGTTACAAATTTAAAGTAAACTAAACAGCATTAATTTTCAGCATTAATTATTGAAGTGAACACTAATTAAGTTACCAGAGTACAAAGTGAAATATTATACAATGCAGTGACAGTTCAAAATTCCTTATTCATGTTCAGGTCAGTGAGCACACCATCTTGCAGTCAGCAAAGCTGTTAAAAAGTATTTTTGAAAAATGCTTGAAATCAGATGCGGTGCTCCTAGGTCTCACCACTGTCAGCAAAACCCTGACCATC
>NW_025155858.1:0-1450 GCF_004010195.1 Chiloscyllium plagiosum
TCTTTTTTTATCTCTCTCTGTTTGTGTGTGTGTTTGTGTGTGTGTGTGTGTGTGCGGGCGCCTGCGCATTGTGTGTGTGTGTGTTCTGCCCTTTAACTTGGTTCTTTGCTTCACGGACAACCTTTTTCAGACATTGGAACTGCTGATCTGCACAAAATGGTGCGAGCTACGCTGCCATACACTTCTGTGGAGAAACGAACTGTTCATTTTGCAGGTTGAGAGGAGAAAGTGGTCATGATTCATCAGAATAGAAGATGAATAGAAAACACGGAAGATAGAGCAGGTGAGGTTTCCAATAATTCCTGAGATGGCATCCCGTGCATGCGCAGCAGTTGATGTCCTTCTCTCATGGAGATTTAGGGGAGACGCTGTGAATGGTTTGTTGTACAACTGTTAAATAGATTCAATGAAGATCTGGAAGTTAACTGTCAATTTGAGCAAACAGTGAAACGGGGACAAACTTTCTTTTAAAAGTGAGGAGGAGGAAATGTGATAGCCAACGTCCTCTAATTTTTCCAGGAAAACTTTTCAATTTAGCGATAATCCAGGAGTCCAGTGCAACACAAATGTCCTCCGGAAAGAAGTGCTTTCAAAGCTGCCACATCCCGTTCAACAAACTTGGTGTCTCACACGACGGTGATGTCGTTGATGCCCACGGCCACAAAAGTTACCGTTCCCTTGATTTTCCATGAACCCCAAGTTCCAAGGCAGAAGTGGGAATATCCCTGTATGTTGTCCAATAAGTTTTCGAAATGTTGAACGTCATGATGCCTGGCGGAGATGAAGATACTGTTTCTGTCTTAATCAAGGGCTGTCGAAAAATTTCCAGTCGCATCGGTAAAAGTTTCCAGTCGCATTTGTTTTCTTTTTTTATATAAATTCGTTAATGTGAGGTGAGTTTCATTTACCGAGCCAAAAGTTATATTTAGTCACTAGTTGTCTCAGGAAAAATAGTATTTGCTGCGTTAATGATCTGCTGCCGTTCTCCTCAGGATGGACGTGCTTGTTGATTTCGACCGTGCTGTCACAAAACGTTTATTGATTTTTGCAGTGCACGTAGTAAACAGAACTCGTAAGGAACTGCTTGAAGTTAGTAATAATGAAAAGAAGGTAGTTGAGAAAGAAATCGTGTCAGAACATGTGTAGAGACTAATGATCGACCATGTGATTGGAAAAAAATATGACACATACAAAATTATGTGGTTAAATGTGAAATTATTATCGATTAATTGCATAGAATTAATAAGAGTCCACAGTGACATAAAAAGCAGTAGGATCCAAATGTTCTCATGCGAGAATTTTAAGCCATGTTTGTACAGATGTAGTAAGTAATAAGGAAGATTCATCTGTTATTGTAAGCAGAATTGAATATACATTTAGAGCACAAAGCTGTAATATCCAGGATTCCAGTGATTTTATAATCTCAGTTGGCTGTGAGTTGGATTCGCAA
>NW_025155859.1:0-1450 GCF_004010195.1 Chiloscyllium plagiosum
TCACAACATACTCTTCAACCCACCTCATATACATTTACGGAACTTATTTTTCACAGCTTCAGCAGTCACTTAGTTAACGCTGTTAACCATTCAATAAGACTGCGGTATCCACAATACTTGCCTATCTAATTTGCAGAGCATATGATGCTCCGATTTTCTGCTACCGTTTTGGTTTCAATATATAACACAACAATATTTGCTTCTCCTTGCTATCTGTAACCTCTACCTAAACTGATTCTGTGGAAGCTGAGGGACAGGTCTGTGTCGTTATTAGTGATAGACCTGGACAAGAATATACTCTCTGCTCCCTCACACTCACTGTATATCTGTTATAGCACCTAACTCCGAACAAGGTTCATGCTCTGTCTCCATTAAGGTTCAGGCACTACCACTCTCACTATTAAATTCAGCAACTAATAATACTATATGGATTCAAAAGTGTCGACTCATTCCAGACACCTCACAACTTTCCCCACCTACACCAGCACAAACAGCAGGGTCACCCATTCACACTCTCCCTCCATCCCTTTCTCCCATTCAAGGAGAAACTGCCTGGAATAGAATAGAGAGGTCCATGCCGGGTAGTGGAGTGCCCGATATCCGTTCCCTCACTCCCCTCACCCCGCCAGCTGGAGAGGACCAGGACGCCTCGTGTGGAGAACCTGAAATATCCACGTCCTACTGACCAGTTTAGGAGCAATGTTCAGTGAAAGAAAATTCTCACTTTAAACCCACTTGCAGCTCCCACAACAGTCAACTTAAAAAAAACCCACAGATACTCACTGCACAGAGACGCAGACACAGAAGTACACAGACGAACACACACAATACTTACAAGGAGGTAGGCATACACACACGTATAAACACACAGAGACATATGCAGTCACATACAAATAGACATAAATACAGTTAGCAACACAGGCTGAAACATAGACAGACAGATGTAGACACGGAAACATCACAGATAACAAGCACACAGACACACACACACGCAGGCGCGCGCACACACACACACACATACAGACAAACACAAACAGAGGCACACACACACACACACATACAGACATACAAAAACACAGGCACAGACACACACACACACACATACAGATACACGCACAAACACTTACTCACATACAGATACACAGAGGCACAGACAATAGTGTAATTAAGACACAAATCGATATGCTTTTGATTTGTAAGGGGATCAAGGATTCCAGTGAGAAGGCAGAAGAATGAGGTCGAGGTACTAATAAGAAATTATTGAACGGAATTTCAGACTCGATAGGCTGAAAGGCCTCAATCAGCTCATTTCCTTAAAACTCCTGGAGTGTTATGCTATCAGGCATTCTCTTCCTCAGACAGCAGCAGAGACTGGGTGTGATACATATTTGATTGGAAAGGGTCAGTGGGAATGTGAGATAGATTTGGAGTCCGGAATGGTTTATCTTTA
>NW_025155860.1:0-1450 GCF_004010195.1 Chiloscyllium plagiosum
AGGTTCATAGTTCCTTGAAGGTGGAGTAACAGCCGGATAGGATAGTGAAGAAGCATTTGGTATGCTTTCCTTTATTGGACAGAGTATTGAGTAGAGGAGTTGGGAGGTCATGTTGTGGCTGTACAGGACATTGGTTAGGCCACTGTTGGAATATTGCGTACAATTCTGGTCCCCTTCCTATCGGAAAGATGTTGTGAAACTTGAAAGGGTTCAGGAAATATTCACAAGGATGTTGTTCGGGTTGGAGGACTTGAGCTATAGGGAGAGAGGTTGAATTGGCTGGAACTGTGTTTCCTGCAGCACCTGAAGCTGAGGGGTTACCTTATAGAGATGTATAAAATCATTAGGGGCATGGATAGGATAAATAAACAAAGTTTCTTCCCTGGAGTGGGGTTGTCCAGAACTAGAGGGCATAGTTTTATGGTGAGATGGAATGAACTGCCAAAGGAAGAGGTGGAGGCTGGTACAATTGCAACATTTAAAAGGCATTTGGATGGGCATATGAATAGGAAAGGTTTGGGGGGATATGGACCTGGTGATGGCAGGTGGGACGAGATTGGCTTGGGATATACCGTCAGCATGGACGGGTTGGACCGAAGGGTCTGTTTTCATGCTGTACATCTCTATGACTCTATGACAAGGGCAGCAGCTACTTGGGAACACCACCAGCTGCAACTTCCCCTCCAAGCCACTCACCACCCTTACTTGGAAATATACCGGAATTCCTTCACAGTTGTTGTGTCAAAATCCTGGAAATCCCTCCCTATCGAGATTGTGGGTGAACCCACAGCAAGTGGACTGCAGCGATTCCAGAAGGCAGCTCAGCACCACCTTCTCAAGGGCAAATAGGGAAGGGCTATCAATGCTGGCCCAGCCAGAGACGGCCAAGTCCCACAAATGAATAAAAGACCCAGAGAATCTGACATGTTCGTGTGGGACCAATGTTCAATATTTTCAAACTGTAATGATATTGATAGTCTCTCTTGCTTTTCCACATTTATAAAGTCAACGTCAGTGCTGTGCTAACACACACTGGCTGCCGGGAACACACCGAACATGTCTGACTGACTCATTTGGCTCTGGAATTCTGTCAGAAAGGGAGAGGGGATGTGTCAAAAGCCGTTTCCATGTCTGAATCCTGTGTGGTTAGGCCCCACCCCTAAATCAAGTGTTTATCAAATCCCACTCTGACCTGCTGGGAGCTCAAATTGTGTGTTGTCTCCAAATAAAAGACAATACTGCATCTGCAAATAAACAAAGCTGTAGGATGTAACGTTGTGTGTTTGTTGGTGTCATTGTAGTTACACAGGATTGAAGATAAATTAGACAGTGCGAGACAGACAGCACTGTCACCAGCATGGTAGTGTCATTGTAAAAGGAGTCGAGATTGTGTTGCTGGAAAAACACAGCAGCTCAGGCAGTATCCTAGGAGCAGGAAAATCAACGTTTC
>NW_025155861.1:0-1450 GCF_004010195.1 Chiloscyllium plagiosum
GGGAGCTTTACTCTGTATCTAACCCCCTGTCCCAAGGAGTGGGGGTACGGTGTAGAGGGAGCTTTACTCTGTATCTAACCCCCTGTCCCTGGGAGTGGGGGGACAGTGTAGAGGGAGCTTTACTCCGTATCTAACCTCCCTGTCCCTGGGAATGGGGGACAGTGTAAAGGGAGCTTTACTCCGTATCTAACCCCCTGTTCCTGGGAGTCAGGGGACAGTGTAGAGGGAGCTTTAGTCTGTATCTAACCCCCTGTCCCTGGGTGTGGGGGACAGAGGGAGCTTTACTCTGTATCTAACCCCCTGTCCCTGGGAGTGGGGGGACGGTGTAGAGGGAGCTTTACTCCGTATCTAACCTCCTGTCCCTGGGAGTGGGGGACGAGTTAGAGGGAGCTTTAGTCTGGATCTAACCCCCTGTCCCTGGGAGTAGGGGGACAGTGTAGAGGGAGCTTTACTCCGTATCTAACCTCCTGTCTCTGGGAGTGGGGGACGAGGTAGAGGGAGCTTTAATCTGGATCTAACCCCCTGTCCCTGGGAGTAGGGGGACAGTGTAGAGGGAGCTTTACTCTGTATCTAACCCCCTGTCCCTGGGAGTGGGGGGACAGTGTAGAGGGAGCTTTACTCCATATCTAACCTCCCTGTCCCTGGGAATGGGGGACAGTGTAAAGGGAGCTTTACTCCGTATCTAACCCCCTGTTCCTGGGAGTCGGGGGACAGTGTAGAGGGAGCTTTAGTCTGTATCTAACCCCCTGTTCCTGGGAGTGGGGGGACGGTGTAGAGGGAGCTTTACTCCGTATCTAACCTCCTGTCCCTGGGAGTGGGTGGACGGTGTAGAGGGAGCTTTACTCCGTATCTAACCTCCTGTCCCTGGGAGTGGGGGACAGAGGGAGCTTTACTCTGTATCTAACCCCCTGTCCCTGGGAGTGGGGGGACGGTGTAGAGGGAGCTTTACTCCGTATCTAACCTCCTGTCCCTGGGAGTGGGGGACGAGGTAGAGGGAGCTTTAGTCTGGATCTAACCCCCTGTCCCTGGGAGTAGGGGGACAGTGTAGAGGGAGCTTTACTCCGTATCTAACCTCCTGTCCCTGGGAGTGGGGGACGAGGTAGAGGGAGCTTTACTCTATATCTAACCCCCTGTCCCTGGGAGTAGGGGGACAGTGTAGAGGGAGCTTTCCTCTGTATCTAACCCCCTGTTCCTGGGAGTGGGGGGACAGTGTAGAGGGAGCTTTCCTCTGTATCTCACCCCCCCTGTCCCTGGGAGTGTGGGACAGTGTAGAGGGAGCTTTACTCTGTATCTAACCCCCTGTCCCTGGGAGTGGGGGACGGTGTAGAGGGAGATTTACTCTGTATCTAACCCCCTGTCACTGGGAGTGGGGGACAGTGTAGAGGGAGCTTTAGTCTGGATCTAACCCCCTGTCCCTTGGAGTGGGGGACAGTGTAGAGGGAGCTTTACT
>NW_025155862.1:0-1450 GCF_004010195.1 Chiloscyllium plagiosum
CACCGATTCCGGTCATTATTTTCACCACTCACCAATTCCGGGAATTATTCTCGCCACACACTGATTCTGGTCGTTATTGTCACCACTCACCGATTCTGGTCATTAATCTCGCCACTCACCGATCCCGGTCATTATTTTCACCACTCACCGATTCCGGACATTATTTTCACCACTCACTGATTCCAGTCATTATTCTGGCCACTCACTGATTCCGGTCGTTATATTTCTGGTCATTATTCTCACCACTCACTGATTCCTGTCATTATTCTGGCCACTCACTGATTCCAGTCGTTATTTTCACCACTCACTGATTCTGTTTGTTATTTTCACCACTCACTGATTCCAGTTGTTATTTTCACCACTCACCGATTCCGGTCATTATTTTCATCACTCACCGATTCCAGTCGTTATTTTCACCACTCACCAATTCCAGGCATTATTTTTACCACTCACCATATCCGGTCATTATTCTCGTCACTCACCGATTCCATTCATTATTTTCACCACTCACTGATTCTGGTCATTATTCTTGCCACACACTGATTCCGGTCGCTCTTCTCACCACTCACTGATTCTGGTCATTATTCTCGCCACACACTGATTCCGGTCATTATTTTCACCACTCACTGATTCCGGTCATTATTCTCACCACACACTGATTCAGGTCATTACATTCACCACTCACCGATTCCAGTCATTATTCTCGCCATTCAACGATTCCGGTCATTATTTTCACCACTCACCGATTCCAGTCGTTGTTTGCACCACTCACCGATTCCGGTCGTTATTTTCGCCATTCATCAATTCTGGTCATTGTTTTTGTTGAAACGGTATTGCTGGAACAGCACAGCAGGTCAGGCAGCATCCAGGGAACAGGAGATTCGACGTTTCGGGCACAGGCCCTTCTTCAGGAAGAAGGGCCTGTGCCCGAAACGTCGAATCTCCTGTTCCCTGGATGCTGCCTGACCTGCTGTGCTGTTCCAGCAATAAAGTTTCAACTTTGATCTCCAGCATCTGCAGACCTCACTTTCTCCTTGGTCATTGTTTTCACCACTCACTGATTCCGGTCGTTATTTTCACCACTCACCGATTCTGGTCATTAATCTTGCTACTCACCGATTCTGGTCTTTATTTTCACCACTCACCGATTCCGGTCATTATTCTCGCCACTTACCGAATCCCGTCATTATTCTTGACTCTCACCGATTCTGGTCGTTGTTTTCACCACTCACCGATTCCAGTCATTATTTTAACCACTCACTGATTCCGGTCGTTATTTTCACCACACACTGATTCCGGTCATTATTTTCACCACTCACCGATTCCGGTCATTATTCTCGCCGCTTACCGATTCCGGTCGTTGTTTGCACCACTCACCGATTCCGGTCGTTATTTTCGCCACTCATCAATTCTGGTAATTGTTTTCACCACTCACTGATTCCGGTCGTTA
>NW_025155863.1:0-1450 GCF_004010195.1 Chiloscyllium plagiosum
TTTGGCACCACCCTCACTGGGGCATTTTTGCTCAGGGTGGGTGTGGGGAAGTCCACGTAAAATAGGATGTGTGGTTAGCACACCACATTCTTGCCCTCCCCCAACCCATTCCTCAGCGAAAAGAACACAGAATTGTTATGGCATAGAATGAGGACATTTGGCTCATTATGTTTACTGATTTTATTAACTCATGCCATACTCTGCCTGTTTCTAATGTCTCTACATTATTTCTATCCATATAATCTTCCAATGCTGTCTTGAGTGCCTGATTTGAACCTGCCTCCATTACAATTCCAGGTGGTACATTCCGTACCCCAATTACTGACTGAGCGCAAAGTTTTCTCACCCTTTTTGCACGTCATTTTAAATCTATGCCTTCGCATTCTTGTTCGTTTTACAAGCAGGAACAACTTTGTTTGCTGAAAGGCCAGCTCTCTGGGTTTTAATCATGACAGAACTAGTTTGAGGTGACACAGTGACTCGGTGGTTAGCACTGCTGCCTCACATTGCCACACCGTATTCTGGTTAGGTGCATTAGTCAGGGGTAAATAGAGGGTAATAGGGTAGTGGAATGGGTCAGGGTGCATGCAGATCTTTCCCATGATGTATAACATTTGAATGGTGCATGGACAAGGTGTCCGCTAGCCAGCCTGGCCTAATGGCCTCTTTGTAGGCCTTAACTGCCCAACTATGGTGTGATTAAGGGTGGATTCCTGCCCCTGCTGCTGCAATATAGTTAGCAGGAGAAGGCTGAACAGAGTGGGCAGGCTGTCCTATCAGCAAATGTTGTGATAAAACAGGAAAGAAGGTGGAGGTGGGTGGGGGTGGTGTTACCATAACAAGTTACAGGCTTTCCCAGCAAGGGCAGAAGGGGACTCGTGCCATCAGTGTCAGCTATACCGGCGATGCCAAACTCTTGGTATTGGATGCTCCCTCGGATCCATGATCAAAGAGACGATGGTTGATTTGGGCACGTGTTCAGGGAAGGGGGAGGAGAGGATTGAGAGTTTTTACAGAGCAAGTTCTTCAAAGGGGATGGAATATTTATCACTGACAAATGGCACCCCTCTCCTTCCTCGTGGAAATTAAATAATTTTCTTGACAAAAGACATTTCTACTCCACTCTGTTTCCATGTGGTACTGGTCTTATGGCCTGGGCCATAATATCAAGGCCAGCTGACCCTCTGCCATGCTAATTTGACCCTTTGTCATTTATTTACCCCCAGCCCCCTGAATGCATTGCTCTCATCGCTGAGCGACCTCTTGCAGTTCCAGTGATGGCCACTAAAGATCTCCAGCGCCACTGAGTCTGCAAAAGCTGGCAGCTGACCGAAACACTGGGCAGTTTTCAAGGGTCTGCCCACTTTGCGGTGAAAGTGCCAGTCTGAGGCTTGTTAAGGGGCGCTCTTGGTGCAGGGGTAATATCCCTACCTTTCAGCCAAGAGACCAG
>NW_025155864.1:0-1450 GCF_004010195.1 Chiloscyllium plagiosum
CAAACAGTGACTGAGATCTGGGAACTCAGATTCGGTTGAAGCTTTAACTTCTATGTCCCGAGAGACTGTAGAGTTTGCAACATTGAGGTTGTAGGATATTACGTTTGCGAGATATCTACAAAACTTCAAAGGGTCATGGGATACTGCAGGGTATTGCTGAAATGTGTTTCTCAATACCACTGTATTTTAACATCGGTTACTTTACCAATTTCCTCACTCGTTGACGTAATCATATAATGGCATGTCATATAATCCCAGTTCAAGGGCGTGGAATCAGAGAAATTGAGTCGCACTGCACCGAAAACTAATTGGAAATGGTGATGGCGTTCAGCACGAGCATGTGACTGCGAAAATGCAATCGATGAGCGGAATGCCATTCTCCGATGATACAGAGGCGCGTGAAATATCGAGGCTAAAAGCTCTCGCCTTAACGATAGCGACTTCAATTCCCACGCATCAAGAAGCAATGGAACATCAGGCTGGGAACTCCAATTTCACCTGCAGGAACTTGTATTGACATGGAGCAGGGAACATTGGGACATCAGCTGGGCGAAAAGATAGTCACCTATTTTAATCTGAAGTGAAGTAGTTTGCAGCAGGGCACTTGTTTGTGGATTGAGAGAATATCTGCAACTGGGACAGTCTAAATTACAAAGAAGAATTCTGCAAAGTGTCCATTCTTGGAGAAGCATCTGTGCACAGAGATGCAGAGGAGTGTTTACGTCATCTGCCCGTCCTTATATGGTTGACTTTGAACTGGATTAATTTCCATGAAGGGAGTTTTTGCTCGGTTCACAGTATTCACTTTCCTGCATACTCGCAAAGGTCGTTACTGTACTCGAAACCTCTGAAAGTTAACTGGTATATACGATGTGGTGATTTGGCTCACGTTCACGTCAGTTATCCTGAAGAAGTGGATTCGAAATGTATCGGATCAGCAGTGATTCCATTGAATGACTGAGCAGACAGAGTGTGACTGAAAACTTCATGAGGACATATGTGATATTTTTTTGGAAAATTTGCTGCTTTGCAAGGTGATGAAGATTGGACTGAATCAATGACAGTGATTATCTTTATCGCTTGTTCAACTGGTAAACATGACAGCTATTACCATGTTCGTGTTAACATCATGGCTCTTAAAACCACACTCATGCATCGGGCCAGTGGCGCAATGGATAACGCGCTTGACTACAAATCCGGAGACTATAGCTTCGAATCCTACCTGGCTCGAAGTCAGTACGCATAAAAATTGATTTTTCTAAAGCCGAAATAAGGTATGAGCTCCTCATCTGCGGGAACGAGAATGCCTTCATTAAATGTCCTTGAGAACATGAGAGTCAATGTTCCAGCGTCATCACAGGAGGGAAGCCGAATAGTCACGCGTGTTACTCATGGGCCCCTTTCCATTTCATAAAGGCACCGCTCGAATAACTGTTGCTCGCGGGGATGA
>NW_025155865.1:0-1450 GCF_004010195.1 Chiloscyllium plagiosum
AGATTTGAGTCAGTACAACCAGATTTTCTCAAAGATCTGTCTGAGTATTGAGTGATCTGGAAATGCTTGATCGGAAAGACTTTACTGTGATAGTGTTTTCATTGTTACTCAGCAGTATTATTCTTGGCTGAGGAATGTTTAATGGTTCAGTGCAATGCATATTTAGTCTATAATTAACTTTTACTGCACATCTCATGGAATGTTTAATATTGTAGAGGGTGATTTATTCTGTGTCGACTCTGTGTTGTACCTGCTCTGGGAGGGTTTCTTTTAGGGAATCCTGGATGCGGATCTATACTGTGTCTAAACCAAAATGTATTTGACATGTTTGCAATGGACAGCACAATATAGAGGGAGATTTACCCAGCACATTACATGAGCTGGACAATCACAGAAAACATTTGATGTAGCCATGTAAAGGGGCTTGAACTCCTACCCACTGTCATTCTGATTTTGAAATGATTGATACCAGAATAAAAAGGGAACAACAAGATGCATCGAAACTTTGTTATACAAGTAGATTATCATCTACAGGCACAGACATACATACACACATAAGCAAATCATCTATGAACAACCCTTGCAGTGTTTAATGGATAAGTGCAGAGAGACCTTTAATATGCAATGTGTGTATTCCATGCAATGCATAATGACAATGCGTTTGATATGGTAGTTTAAATGTAGTTTTGATCTGTCTTTAACCTTTTCTGTGATAGCTGTGGCTGTGTTTGACAAATATTCAACAGAACTGGAGGACTATAAATGCAGTCACTGCATTAGAGGCAGAATGCAATGCCATCAAACAGGGAGAAAGGCGATCCCTGTCTTTTTTCATGATGGGGAGGCATTGAAGCAGCCGGGCTTCAAACATGAAATGGAGGTTAATTTAAATGAGGCCGAGATAATTCTGAAAAGACTAACTTAGAGCAAAGGTCAATGATAGGGAACCAGAAGCAGCCTATTCAGCCAATGGGGTTTGATCTTCCAAACAATGACATCATGACTAAGCTGATCATCCTCACCTCCACTTTCCAGCGTTTTAACTGTCAGCATTGATTCAATTACGAATCAAAATCTGTCCATTTCCGCTTTCAGAATACTGAATGACACAACCTCGACAGTTTTCTGTGGTAAAGAATTCCACAAATTCTCTACATTCTGGGAGACAAAATTCTCTTCTTCCTGAAATTTGTGACCTCTAATTCAGAGATTCTACTCCCTGGTCCGAAACTCTCCCACAAGGGGAAACAACATTTCTGCATTCACACCATCAAGTTTCTTGAAAATAATAGATGTTTCAGAATGTCAGTACTGAATCTTCTATGTTCTAATGAGTATAGGCCCAAACGACTCAATCTCTACTCTCAAAACAGTCCCGCCATCTTCAGGATCAGTCGACTGAACCTCGTGTGGATTGTCTCTGTCCAGTGTACCTTTTCTTTGTGATATG
>NW_025155866.1:0-1450 GCF_004010195.1 Chiloscyllium plagiosum
GACCTCCAAACCGTCACGGTCGATGAACAGGAAATGCGTGTCGTAGGTTGAGGTTATGCACCTGGCGGAAAAAATATGTTGCAAGGGCGCACCACCTAGGAGGAGGCTCGATGTAAAGGTATCGCTGCAAGGTCTGAAGGTGGAACGTCGCGACCTGGGTGCGGACGCACACCAGCGACTGACCGCCTTCCTCAATAGGGAGACTCAGAACCTGCGCGGCGACCCAGTGCATCTTTTTGTCCCAGAAGAAGTCGACCAACGTTCTCTGGATGGCAGCGACAAAGCCAGGAGGAGGGACCAAAGTAACCAGCCGGTCCCACAGCATGGCGGCCACCAGCTGGTTTATGACCAGCACTCCTGTAAAATAGCACTCGGAGCAGTCCTGTCCAGCGGTCTAGGTGAGCCGAGACTTTGGCCTCCAGCTCCTGCCAGTTGGCCGGCCAGGATTCCTCAGCCGGGCTGAGGTAGACCCCCAGGTAGAGGAGATGGGTGGTACTCCAGCTGAACCCCCGTAACTCCTCCGGCAGAGAGTCCACCCGCCACGGACCGACCAGTAGTCCAGAACATTTGGCCCAGTTGATCCTGGCAGAAGACGCTGCCAAGGACACAGCCTGGCACTTGCGCATCCTCCCCAGGTCAGCCGGGTCGGTGAAAGTGAGGAGCACGTCGTCGGCGTAGGCCGAGAGGACCATCCCTGTGCCGGCGCTGCGCAGAACCAGCCCCGACAACCTCCTCCGCAAGAGGCGCAGGAAAGGCTCCACACACAGGGAATACAGCTGGCCGGACAGGGGGCAGCCTTGACGCACTCCTCTCCTGAAGCGAAGGGGCGCCGTCAGGGACCCGTTAACTTTAACCAGACGCTCTGCGGTGGGGTACAAAAGTCGGATCCGGGCGACGAACTGCGTCCCGAACCCGAATGCCCGCAGAGTCCCGAGCAGGTACTAGTGATCGATCCTGTCGAATGCCTTCTCCTGGTCGAGAGACAGGAAGGCGCTCGGCAGACCAGCCCGTCGACAGAAATGGATCAGGTCCCGGACCAGGTGGATGTTGTCGTGTATCCTCCGGCCCAGGATCGTGTCGGACTGGTCCGGGTGAATCATGTGGGCCAGCACGGAGGCCAGGCGAGAAGACAACACCCTGGCGAAGATTTTGTAATCCGTGCTGAGGAGGGAGACCGGAAGCCAGTTCAAGGAACGAAGGTCCCCCTTCTTTGGCAGCAGGATGATGACCGCCCTGCACCAATAAAGGGGCAGCTCTCCGGCATTTAGACATTCCCCCAGGACCTGTGCGTAGTCGCTCCCCAGGACGTCCCAGAACGCCCTGAAGAACTCCACAGTCAGCCCGTCCAGCCCCGGGGTTTTGCCCCTCGAGAGCCGGTCGAGGGCGCCGGTCAGATCGTCTAAAGTGATGGGAGCATCGAGCCTTCCGGCGTCCTCCAGGCCGAGCTGCG
>NW_025155867.1:0-1451 GCF_004010195.1 Chiloscyllium plagiosum
ACTTTTAGATCTGGTCTGTCCTTTTCCATCACGATTTTAAAACGAATAGAATTATGGTGGCTGGCCCCAAAGTGCTCCCCCACTCACCCCTCAGTCACCTGTCCAGCCTTATTTCCCAAGAGTAGGTCAAGTTTTGCACCTTCTCTAGTAGGTACATCCACATACTGAATCAGAAAATTGTCTTGTACACACTTAAGAAATTTCTCTCCATCTCAACCCTTAACACGATGGCAGTCCCAGTCTATGTTTGGAAAGTTAAAATCCCCTACCATAATCCCCTAATCTAATCTACAACAGTCCTACCTGTTCTTTGGTCTGGGGAGTTATGGAGTTATTGGGTGAGAGGGAGGGGACATTTGTTAAAAAAAGAAAGAAAAAATATGGGCGGCACAGTGGTGAGCACTGCTGCCTCACAGCGCCAGAGACCCGGGTTCAATTCCCGCCTCAGGCGACTGACTGTGTGGAGTTTGCACGTTCTCCCCGTGTCTGCGTGGGTTTCCTCCGGGTGCTCCGGTTTCCTCCCACAGTCCAAAGATGTGCAGGTCAGGTGAATTGGCCATGCTAAATTGCCCGTAGTGTTAGGTCAGGGGTAAATGTAGGGGTATGGGTGGGGTACGCTTCAGCGGGTCGGTGTGGACTTGTTGGGCCAAAGGGCCTGTTTCCACAGTGTAATGTAATCTAATCTAATAACCACCCTATTATTCTTACATTAATTGAGACCTCTTTACAAATTTGTTTCTCAATTACCCGCTGACTACAGGAAGGAGGTGATTTACCAGGATGTTGCCGTGCATAGAAGTGTTGAGTTATAATGATGGGCTGGGATATTTTTCACTGGAGCATCGGAGGCTGAGACATGATCTAATAGAGGTTTATAAAATAACGAGGGATATAGATTGACTTAATGGGAGTTGTCTCTTCCCCAGGATAGGGGATCTCCAGCCCAGGAGGCACGTTTTAAGGTCAGAGGAGAGACATTCAAAAATGACGTCGGGTCATATTGACCTGCGGCAGAGAGACAGGCCCTTCAGCCCAAACTACTCCATGCTGACCACAATGTCCATTCACACCAACCCCATTTCCCTGCACTTCACCCATATCCTTCGAATCCTTTCCTATCCATGCATTTTCGAGTCATAGAGATGTACAGCACGGAAACAGACCCTTCGGTCCAACCCGTCCATGCTGACCCAGATATCCCAACCCAATCTAGTCCCACCTGCCAGCACCCGGCCCATATCCCTCCAAACCCTTCCTATTCATAGACCCATCCAAATGCCTCTTAAATGTTGTAATTGTACCAGCCCCCACCACACCCTCTGGCAGCCCTCTATTCCTCGCTTCCCGAACCCTGGGAGAAAGACTGAGTGCATTCACCCAATCCATGCCTCTCATGATCTTATAGCTCTATAATGTAACCCCTCAGTCTCCTACGCTCTGAAGAAAGAAAT
>NW_025155868.1:0-1451 GCF_004010195.1 Chiloscyllium plagiosum
ACCAGGGTTTAAAACAAACAAAAATCTATTCACAAATTTACTCAATGGGACACAAAGAACAGAATAAAGAACCCCTACAGAAATCAGTCTATCCAAAGTAGACTTAATTATGCTGTTCCGAATATACACAACAGTCCCAATGAGCAAACCCCATTAAAAACCAGTACAAATGGAACACATGTTTCCAGGTTGGAATTAGAAGGGCAAAAAGAGTGAGAGCCTGTTCACACAGTCCACTGCAGAACTTCCAACTACTTCTGGACTGAACTGCTCAGCTAGAAAGCTGACCACTCCCCTTTCATTATACAGGTCACTTCTAAAACATGACCACTTTGGCCTGAAGTCTCATCTGTTTACGTATAAACAAAAAGCATCTCAAAATCCTTCTCATCTCTGTACTAAAACAGTCTGATTGGAGGCCAGCCTGGTTTATGACCCCTCTGAAAAAAAATCAAAGACACAGTCTCCTTGAGAAAAGGAACCAGCTTTGTGACACTTACCCCTTTAAAAAAGATGAACCATCAATACCAAAAGATAGTTTCATTTTTAAAACCCTTTAAAAACCCAATTAGTAGTCTAAACATGCATATACACTATACTAATTATAAACATGCAAACATACACAACTACATGTGAATTCAGACTGTGGCACACCCACCACCGAATGCCTCTGTATCTCATTCAAGTCTCACTAACGCATCGGCATTCACGTTTTCGCGACCTGCCACCTGCACAATTGTCAAATTGAACGGCTGCAACAACAAGGTCCAACTAAACAGTCTGGAATTTCCATAAATGTCAATGGGTTGTGATCAGTGTATCTGATTATCTCAGACGCACTGCTGGCATTGTAAACACTGAAATGTTGTAATGCTAACGCCATTAAAGTCTCTTTCTCCACTGTTGAATATTTCTGTTGATGAGCGTTTAACATCCTGGAAAAATACCCAATGGGTCATCAATATACACCACACAGTTGGGAAATCCAGAATGACCTTATTAGTCAGTCACTGAAATGTGGCTGGAATGCTTTTCATACCAAATGCAATGAATTTGAACTGATACACAGAGGAACCTTGATTATCCATATGCCAATTATCCAAAAATCGGATTATCCGAAGGAGATCTCGAGGTCCTGATAGAAACATTACATCAAAGACGTGTTTCCAACAGTGATCGCATCTTTCGGTTACAGTGATTATTTAAGGACCATCTCCAAATGACTGACCTCCCACCTCTCTCTCTCCCCACATTTTCCCTGGAGTTCTACACAGGGGTATACCCCCCATACTCCAGATAATCTCTCCAACATTGCCCTGTACAAAAAGTTGCAGTAAAACATTGTGTGTGTGTGTGTGTGTGGAGGAGTGTGTGTGTGTGTGTGTGGAGGAGTGAGTGTGTGTGTGTCTGTGTCTGTGTGAGTGAAAGAAAGAGAGAGAGAGAGAATGTGT
>NW_025155869.1:0-1451 GCF_004010195.1 Chiloscyllium plagiosum
AGAAAATCTTGGATATCAAGCTAGTGCCTGAAAGTGAAAGAAGATCAAGCACAAGAAGGTGATGACAGCGTTTACCTCAGTGGGAGATGGAAAGAAAGGTGAGGTAAGAGACTGGATAAACAGTGGGATGCAGTTAAGGTAATATTTTGGTATTCTTATCAAGGAACTATTCAATGGTGTAGATTGTAAGAGAAGAATGTACCATTTATGGCTAAATATCAAATTCACGTCTAGTCGAAAGAAATTGATCATCATCTGTGCAAACATCGATTAAGAGATTATAAAAATAAAAACTGACAAATGACAAATATTGATGAAGAGAACAAGAATATGAATGTTAATGACAAATAAAAAAAAGGAAGTGAAAGCAAGGACTTTAATACTTAATTAAAGGAAGAAGCTAGCTGAAATATTGATTATTTCGATGGTGAGATTTGCCCATGAAGAATGGAAAAGACGAATGTAGCAGGGAGTTTGAACAAATATCCAGTTTCATGTTAAAAACAACAAAACAAGAAGATTCAGAATCAAGAAGTAAAGGGAGGGAATTACCTTGATCACTGAAGGAACAATTATTCAGAAAGCAAATGAGATTAAAGTCTGACGTTCACTTGGATCTGACTGATTTGATCTGAACGTTTTAAATATAGTTACTGCAGTGATAATGGGTACAATAGTGGCAATATCATTGCGGTTCAGGAATTGTTTTCGCTGATGGAAATCTGCAAATAGGGAAATTCACAAAAAGAAGAAGAATAGAAATTTGGAAGATTTATGCAAGTTAGGAAATATGATTCATTGCCTAAAATAGAACAAAGAGGAACGACTGTTATCGCACAACTACAGGCCTATCGGCCCTACAAGCCTGTGTTAACCCATATTGCCCGTCACCAATGAATTGTCTTCACTTCGAGGAACCATGACCCTCAACCTCCGATCCTATTCTTGTTTTCGACCAGGTACATCTTGAATACTGCCATTGTGTCCGCTTCCACCAACACTTTCAGAGAGCGCTCTCGGCACTCATCACTTTGTGTGAAATGTTTGCCTCTTTTAAAATGCACGCCCGCTACGCATGTTTCCCTTCGTAACTGACCCCTCCAGCCTGGTAAAATAATCTCCGACTCACCATTCGATCCATGCTATTCATGCCCTATTATCTGACAGGTCACCCCAAAAACCAAACCCAGTCTCCGTGATAATGAACATAACACAGAGAAAACTACAGCACAGCACGGACCCTTCGGCCCTCGTTGCACCGACCTCTGGAACAAACGTAAAGCACATCTACATTACACCATAACAAATTCATCCGTACGTTTTCCAAATGACCATTTAAATGCCCTTAACCCCGGCGGGTCAGCTGCTGTTGCAAGTAGTGCGTTCCACAGCCTTTCTACTCTCTCAGGAAAAAAAAGAACTACCTCTCACATTCGTCCTATGTCTACAGC
>NW_025155870.1:0-1451 GCF_004010195.1 Chiloscyllium plagiosum
CAATCCATATTGGCTTCAAGGTCACTGTTTCTAACCCCAGATATTAGATCTCGATATTTTATTAATTGTTTTTAACTTCCACCCGCTGCCAGAGCACTAGTCTGGTCTGGATTAGTAATCCAGAGATATTTCTACAATGGCACCACCTCCACGTGGGGACCTGTCAAAAACCACACTGAGCAGGTTATTTCTGTGCTGCTTATCAGCTCTGTCCAAAAGAACTCACACCAATTTGACTGTCGTGATGGGAATGAGGAGGTGGTAATTGGTCAGATTGTAATTATCCCCTCTTAGGGAATAGGACTCAGATGAGTATTTTTCCATATTGCCAGGGAGATGTCAGAGTTGGAGCTGGAATGAAACAGCTTCCCCAGGGACACTGCTTGTTGTGCAGCACAAGTCTTCAGTCCATTGCAGGAATGGAGTCATGACCCATTGTCTGTGTCGTATCTACTGTGTTCAGCTGTTTCTTCATGTCACGTGCAGCGAACCAAATTGGCTGAAGACTGGCATCTGTGATTTTGTGGGCATCATGATGAGGGTGGTGTGTATCGTCGACTCAATACTTCTGGGAGAAGATGGTGCAGATAAAACATCCTTCTCTTTTACACTGATGTGCAGGTCTGTTCCATTATTTAGGATGGGAATGTTTGTGGAACCCTCTCCTCCAGTCATTTGCTTCATCGTCCATCATCATTTATGACTGAATGTGACAGGACTGCAGGGCTTTAATGAGTTAGCATCAGGTTAAGGTTCATGTAGTTCTGACTCTGACATGTTCACCCACACTCGTCACCGAGCCATAGATGGTGTTGATGGTAATGACAGACTGAGGTGTTACCCTGGCAAATAGTTACAGGTTGTGGTTTAATGCATGTCTGCTTCTCCTGCTGCTGTGGTCTACAGCACTAGATGAATACGCAGTTTCGAGCTGCAATATCTGCAATGCAATTCTGCTGTCTGTTCCCCAATTCTCACTGAGACCCATTCACCCATCAGCCCTGCACTGTGACCTAACCTGGTTTCTGATGTGGAAACACTTCCATTTTCAAACTCTCATTCTGCTGAGGGTCTGTCTCCTCGAG
The DNA here is from genome assembly GCF_004010195.1 of Chiloscyllium plagiosum. Taxonomy (NCBI): domain Eukaryota; kingdom Metazoa; phylum Chordata; class Chondrichthyes; order Orectolobiformes; family Hemiscylliidae; genus Chiloscyllium; species Chiloscyllium plagiosum. Next base: position 1,086 of record NW_025155870.1, read on the forward strand.
TCTTGCTTCCAATCTGATACATTCCGCAAAAGCATTTAACTGATCTTAATTCAAATGTTTAATTCACCTGAATCTTTTTCCTTGAGAAATACCATCTTCTGTGTTTAAAGTGAACGTGTTTCCTCTGTTCCTTTCCCTGATCATGACTAAGAGTTCTGTAGTGTCAGTGACACCAGCCCTCTGTAGTTTCAGAGCCAATGAATTCTCTGGATTCCCAATCATCTTCACCACATTGTATGTTTTCTCCTTTGGTTTGATGCCTTATCACTCATGGCTGCCTTGTCCTCCCATGAGTATGTTTCATCTTCTTGGGGTTGCATTTCTGGTATTATTTTCGAATTATCCCCAGAACCTCCTCCCATTGCT
>NW_025155871.1:0-1451 GCF_004010195.1 Chiloscyllium plagiosum
CCACAGTGCGGGGCTCCCTCAGCACTGACCCTCTAACATCTCCTTCCTTAGTCTCAGCCTGTTCTGGAGCCTGTGTCTCTGATGGTGTGGGTTGGGGTCATAGAGAATGACCGTCCCTCATGTTGAATAGGCCTCTGTATGCTGTGCACCCCCCCTCCCCACCCCCTCCCGGTCTCTCCCGGCCTCGCTCTCTTTATCCAGAGCATCGTTCTCTGAGATTTGAGCTCCACGGAGCACAAGGGGGATTCTGTTACGAACAAATGTGAACACAGATGTCGTGGAGTACAATTTCACGCCTTATCTCTGTCTCCATACCCTGGCTTTGATCATGGGGCCTTCATTCCTCTCTGAGGCCTGTCAATTGTCATGGCAACCACACAGGCCTGGACCTTTACTAGCCCCCTGTGCCCGCCGACCCTAATCTCCTCCGTCTCTCGTTCCTCTCTCCCAGTTTCCCACAGTTTGGAACCGAAAGGAATGTTATGTATTCAACAAGAATGGAGAAAATGGGAAGAGAGAGAGACAGAGAGACAGAGATAAAGGGGTGTAGGGTCACCCGTGGGGACTGATGGGAATGAGATCGAGTGAGAGAGGCAGGGACATGAGAGAGGGAGCGATGGAGATATATCCGAGAGGGTGAGGGAGCGATGGAGAGATTGGGGGAAAGAAGAGATAGTGACTGGGAGCGAAAGAGAGGTTTGCAGTAAAGGAGAGAGAGAGAGAGCTGGAGAGTGAAAATGATATTGCAGTAAAGGAGCGAGAAATGGAGAGCGACAGAGAGATTGCAGTAAAGGAGAGAGAGCGCGATAGAGAGGTTAGAGGAAAAGGGGGATAGAGAGAGTGAGAGAGACAGCGAGGGATGGAGAGACTTTTGTATGAGACATAAATAGACAGTGGAGCCTGAGGCCCGTCTCTCCATGCTGACTCAGATATCCTAACCCCATGAGGTCCAATTTGCCAGCACTTGGCCCAGATCTCTCCAACCCCTTCCGATTCATGTCCCCAAACAGATGCCTTTTCAATGTCATTATTGTCCCAGCCTCCAGCACATCCTCTGGCAGCTCATTCCATACACGTACCACCCTCTGTGTGAAAACGTTGCCCCTGAGGTCCCTTTTAAATCTTTCCCCTCTCACCCTAAACCTATGACCCTCTAGTTCTGGACTCCCCCACCCCAGACAGCAGACCTCGTCTATTTACCCTCTCCCATGCCCCTCATGATTTTATACACCTCCACAAAGTCACCACTCAGCCTCCGACACTCCAGGGAAAACAGCCCAAACCTGTTCAGCCTCTCCCTATGGCTCAAACCCTCCACCCCTGGCAACATCCTTGTAAATCTTTTCTGAAACCTTTCACGTTTCACAACATGCTTCCCATAGCAGGGAGACCAGAGGTGAATGCAGTGTTCCCGAAGTGGCCCTAACAAATACAGCCACAACGTGACCCTC
>NW_025155872.1:0-1451 GCF_004010195.1 Chiloscyllium plagiosum
GGGATTTCACAAATACATTAAGGACAAAAGGGTAACTATGGAGAGAACCAGGGCCCCTCAAAGATCAGCAAGGCAGCCTTTGTTTGGAGCTGTAGGAGATGGGGGAGATACTAAAAGAGTATGTGGAAAAGAACAAGGAAGATATAGAATGTAGGGAAATAGATGGTGATATATTTGTGGGCGGCATGGTGGCACAGTGGTTAGCACTGCTGCCTCACAGCGCTTGAGACCCGGGTTCAATTCCTGCCTCAGGCAACTGACTGTGTGGAGTTTGCACATTCTCCCCGTGTCTGCAAGGGTTTCCTCCGGGTGCTCCGGTTTCCTCCCACCATCCAAAGATGTGCAGGTCAGGTGAATTGGCCATGCTAAATTGCCCGTAGTGTTAGGTAAGGGGTAAATGTAGGGGTATGGGTGGGTTGCGCTTCGGCGGGTCGGTGTGGACTTGTTGGGCCGAAGGGCCTGTTTCCACACTGTAATGTAATCTAATCTAATATTTAAACATGTCCATATTACAGAGGAGGAAGTGCTGGATATCTTAAACGCATAAAAGTGGATAAATCCCCAGGACCTAATCAGATGCACCCTGGAACTCTGTGGGAAGCTAGGGAAGTGATTGCTGGGCCTCTTGCTGAGATATTTGTATCATCGATAGTCACAGGTGAGGTGCCAGAAGACTGGAGATTGGCTAATGTGGTGCCACTGTTTAAGAAGGGTGGTAAGGATAACCCCGGTGAGCCTGATTTGGTGGTGGGCAAGTTCTTGGAGGGAATCCTGAGGGGCAGGATGTACATGTATTTGGAAAGACAAGGACTGATTAGGGATAGTCAACATGGCTTTGGGGGTGGGAAATCATGTCTCACAAACTTGATTGAGTTTTTTGAAGAAGTAGCAAAGAAGATTGATGAGGGCAGAGCGGTAGACATGATCTATATGGACTGCAGTAGGACTTTCCACGAGGTTCCCCAATGGGAGACTGGTGAGCAAGGTTAGATCTCATGGAATACAGGCAGAACTAACCATTTGGATACAGAACTTGCTTAAAGGTAGAAGGCAGAAGGTGGTGGTGGAGGGTAGTTTTTCAGACTGGAGGCCTGTGACTAGTGGAGTGCCATTAGGATCAGTGCTGGGTCTTCTACTTTTCATCATTTATATAAATGATTTGGATTAGAATGAGCATAAGAAGTACAGTTAGTAAATTTGCAGTTGATACCAAAATTGGAGGTGTAGTCAACAGTGAAAGAAGGTTATCACAGAGTACAGTGGGATCTTGATCAGATGGGTCAATGGGCTAAGAAGTTGCAGATGGTGTTTAATTTAGATAAATGCGAGGTGCTGCATTTTGGGAAAGCAAATCTTAACAGGACTTATAAACTTAATGGCAAGATCTTAGGGGGTGTTGCTGAACAAAGAGACCTTGGAGTGCAGGTTCAAACCTGCTTGAAAGTAGAGTT
>NW_025155873.1:0-1451 GCF_004010195.1 Chiloscyllium plagiosum
ACATTTCTGTCAAGTACACCATTACTAATTGCCGTCTCTCGTTAACCAACGCTAAACCTAAAATTAGCTGATTTTACTTTGGTCCTTCAACGTTTTGCTTCAGAAAAGTTCACAACGAACTCCAAAAATTCATCCCCCCACCCCCCACCCCCGGCATTCGTCAATGGATTTCCAGCCAGAATGGGGAATTAAATCCCTTGACATAGTCGTCACATCTTCATGATTCCTCCTTGACAACATTGTCTTTGTTTCTATCTAGGAGGTGCTCAATTGAATCCATGACCGTGCACATGCTGAGCCCTGCTGTGAATGTTTGTCGAACATCTTGATGAGTTAAAATTCCTTTCTCAGGAAGGCTATGATCACATTCATAATGTGAATGTTGGAGCTCTGAAACATACAGACGGTTGTGTTTATGATTTGTTCCTGACTGAAAGTAAAGTGATAGGTTTAACTTTTCAGTTTGAAAATAGCACTTGATAATTCTCCAACATCTGAATCTGTTTGCGTTACCATTCTGATTTATGGGCAAACGCACATTTGAAAGTAATTAGTTAAAATCTGTAGTAATATTGCAAGTGGAAGTGTAAGTGAAATGGATCGGTAAAGATTCTTCATAATGATAATACTTTGAATACGAGATAAAGAAGGACCTGTATTGTGCCTAAGAATTTCCACTTGTCGTGATATGTGCATCCCACACACTGGCTTTTGAGATATGCCTCATTCCTCGTATCGATTTAAAATGTGCAAGAATGCATTTCCTGAAATGACGATCAATAAACCTTCAATGGGAACTTTCAAAAGGAAACAGAAAACATGTTTGAAAAGGAAAGTTTTGGAGAAAGTTCGCAAAAGTGGGAGTAGATAACCGATAAGTATTATCGCTAGATGATTATTGCAGAGAGTCAGTTAACGTTCTGAGAAGCGGGATTCGAATCTCACCAAAGCAGATGATGAAAACTGAATTGAATAAAATTAAGCATCTGGATCTGAGAGTCTAACAATGACCATGATAACATTGTCAATTGATTGACTTGATTCAATGATGTACTTTGTAAAATCCTCTGTCCTCACCTGGTCTGGCCCATATGTGACTACATATCCACAACACTGGTCGAGAAAGCTACTCTTTTTACAAATGTCACGGAATCCCGGCAGTGTGAAAAGAGGCCATTTGTCTCAACAAATCCACACCACCCTCTGAAAAGTAACCGACCCAGACTCAACTCAATAACTCTACACGGCCCCTGACGCAGCACTGAGCGCTATGGATAATTTTGGCGACTGAGAATTTCACTGATGACTTTGACTCATTAATCAGCCATGATTGGGTTTGCTTAACTGGTTAATGTTGTTCAGATCTGAGTTACATCCCACTTTCTAATTGGTATTTGAAAGCAAGCCTGCATTATCCTGGACCAACGAATCCGTCCGCTGTTATTTTGAAA
>NW_025155874.1:0-1451 GCF_004010195.1 Chiloscyllium plagiosum
GTCGACTTTGATTATTAACTCAACTCTTGTCTCTGTGAAGCCGACATCGTCCACAACGCACAAATTTGATGTTTAACAAAACTCTCTCCATTTGCCGAGGTGGGTGCAGCTTCAAGACCACTGAAGGAACTGGGCATCCTCCACGACAATGCAGTCACTTTACGGTATATTGTTCAACACCTGAATATTTATTCCTTTAACTGCTAAGGCACAATTGCAGCAGAGTGCACCACATAGAAGATTCACTGGAGTAAATCATCCAGGCCGTGTTGACAGAACGTTCAAAGCTCAAAAACTGTACTGACTATAAGGACAAGATTGAAGATGCACTGAACCTTCACCATTTGCAAATTACCCTCCATGCTAAATTGCCCGTAGTGTGAGGTATGGGGTAAATGTAGGGGTATGGGTGGGTTATGCTTCGGCGGGTCGGTGTGGACTTGTTGGTCAGAAGGGCCTGTTCCCACACTGTAGTGTAATGTAATCTAATCTAATCATTTTCATATGTGTTATTAACGGTTCCTGAGTCTGATAATCCACAAGTAATAGACGTTGATGCATGCAGCTTTGTTTCATGTGGGAATGTAGATAATCAGAGACAGTACCGCAGCTCAGAAACACATCTTAATTCCTATGGGGATAGCCTTGGGAATGGTACTTGGTATAATGATCTCGTCACAGTACACTGAGCCCCCTTCCTACCAGCTCGCGATTGTCCCGATAAAAAGTGTAACCCATTATATCTAACGATAAAGAAACTCACATGGCACGAATCAATCCTGAGGGTGGAGGGGGCGCGGCGCGGGAGATGGGTGCGGCATCTATCAGGTACAATTAAATGAAACATTTGGGATAGAAATGAAAACAAACGGGAATGATTTCTCGGGCTGTTGCTTTCGAATTAGCATCGGACAGGGAAAACGAGCAGAACTACTGGATAATAAGGTATAAGCTTTCACCCCTCCTGGTGACCTTAAAGTGGACAAAATTATAGAGGTAAAGGACTTAAAACAGACCATTGAAATAGAAACTGGTTACGGGGATGCAAATGCCTGTGTCAAATGGGTAAAGTATGCCGCATAAAGTCTGAACAAGAGCAATTGCTATGCATGTGCCTCAGGTAGACCAGTAACTGAGCAGGTTCCCTTTCCGCTCGGGTGGAAGCGAGACAGGAAGGGCATGAAATTTATGATAGTCCTGCATCAGGATAAGACGGCATGGAATGATAGGAATTGTACCTCCCTATCTCTAATGTTCCCTCCATTGGAGAAGAAAGATTCAAAAGCCCCCCTACGCTTTCAGCCAGAGTCCGAAATCACACGTCGTGTGTGCTTAGACGGGGTACAAATCGGTCAAGAAATTTGGGGGAGCTGAAATTATGTACAGAGATTAAGAATGTCACCGAAACGGACAAGAGTGGGAACTACTCAGCACGAAATGTTCTGCAAGCA